>NC_134077.1:88038892-88163892 GCF_965140245.1 Athene noctua
TGTTATGCTCCTGCTCATTATAGGCATTTCTCCATCCCCTTCTGCTTCCCACCCTCACTACATTGAAATTCTGTATTTGCTTGATTTTTTTGTTATTCTTTCTTCAGCAGTCTCTCTGTCCAAGCCCACTTCACTCCTTCAGTGATCACTGCTGTCCATGACCTCTTCATATCTAGTTCTTAGCTCTCACTGAATGCTGGATTCTATAATTTGACTTTCTGCCGCTCTCTCATAAAAGCCTTTTCTCTTGCTGATCCCTTCCTGCAACTCCTGTTACTCCCCACACTAATCCCAGCATAAACATCTTGGATTTAGCTATGCTGATTAACTCTGTTATCTCCTTTGACTAGTAGCCCCTGTTAACTCTTCAAATGATGGTAATGAGTTGTAACTGGGCACTGTCCTCTCCTTATTCTTTCACGCTGTGGGACTCCTTTTAATGTGCTTGGTTACCAGTGCCTTCTCAGCAGTGGTCAACATGAGAAACTCATCTTCTCCTTTCCCATGAAACATCACAGCACGATGCCATTCAGGTCCAAAACAACATCGTTTCATGGTAAACAAGCTTCCTCGTTTGAATTGTCCCATTGGTCTGCTGTAATTGTGTAGATGAATGTGTCATGCACAGTTCAGGCATGTTTTGATTACCTAATGAGCTCTGATGAGAGAACATCAGGACTACATGTAGTTTAAATTGAGACACTGCAGCCAGTAGCAGTAGGGTGGAAGGCTGGTATTTTGAGGAGACCTGAAGAGTGATCAGAGTTGGAAATTTGAAATCAATAAGCAGTAGCAGCTTGGAGAGAAAGGATCAGTCATCTTTCCACTCTACATTGTCTACGTTTAAGTGATTTCCATTTTCAGAAAATTTTCCCTCTTGACTATCACATTTGTTGGTGGGAAACCATGAGGGAATGAAAAAGTTTTTAACAGAAGTGATATGACTTTCAGTTCTTTTTTAAAAGCTGTAAAATTAAACACAAGAAGAGCTGCACAATGTCAGGGATATTTTTATACTTAATATTCAGAATTATATATAAAATAATACCATTATTACTAGTCATTTATTATCATAGAATCACAGAATGGTTTGGGTTGGAAGGGATCTTAAAGACCACCCAGTCTCAACCCCCCCTGCCCCGGGCAGGGCCACCTTCCACCAGCCCAGGTTGCCCAAAGCCCCGTCCAACCTGGCCTTGAACCCTTCCAGGGAGGGAGCATCTACAACTGCTTGCTTAACCTCCTTGCTTTTGATTATGAACCATGTAGAAGTTTTAAAAAATTGGACATGCTGATTTTTTCCCTTTAGTTCTTCGATTAACGATGTTGGTAACCTAAATAATATAACTGTATGTTCCAGATGATATGATTTAACAGTCTCTTTTACCTCAACTGTATAGGTACATAAGCCTTGCTTCAAAAATGGGGACAAAAGGAATGCGTAATCTAAGTCTACCACTCTGTGCAAAGTGTATCAAGGCACTTCCTGTAAAGTCCTCACACCTAATTGATGAGCTGTATTTGCTTTTGTCCTTTTTTTCCAGTTTTATGGAGTTGAATTTTGTCGGTTTATTTGATAATCGGTGGTGGAGTAATTCGGTGGTGTTTTCCCACGTAGAGTTCTGCAGCATGTGAGCAGATCTCACCTTAGCTTCCCCTTTGAAAGGCCGGTTAATGGAACTGTGTTCCTAAATCTGCACAGGAGGCCCTTTACACTATCCATTGTAGCACAGTAAAATGCAGAGAGCTCCAGGAAACCACTAGCCGAACCTGTTTTAGACTTGCAAACTGGAGAGCTATGCTAGTGTAGCATTCAACTCAACCCAGTTAGTTCTACCCAGAGGCAAGGTCTCTTTGTTTCCACCTAGACCTGATGCAACTGCTCTTTCAAACACCAGATAGTATTTGTGCTCGCTGCTGTGCTGCCCTGTTGGGACCTAACGGCTTAGGCTGTGGATATTGTCAAGGACCCATGAGATAGACACCATTGCAAATGTGCGTGTGTCATTAATACACTTTGACTCAATTTTTAACATTCAGATTGGCGGTGTGGTGCTGTGTATACGTTTCTCCTCAATCTCATCTGCTTATATTTTTTAACCTGTTCTACACCAGCCTCCACCTTTAGTTCTCGCTGACTGCAGAAGCACCCCAAACTTGTTTTTCTACTGGTAACAAAAATAGGATGACGTTACATTATTAATTAAGAAATCAGGTTGGATGATTTAACACTTAGGAAGGCTCTAATGCCCTCTCCTAGGTAAATAATAGCTTTCTGTAAGAAATAGGATAATACTTATAAATAAAGGCATCTTGGGAAGAAATAAAAAGAACATATACTTACGAAATTGCCAATGTCAGGAATTTGTAATTTCTAAACAGTTGAGCCTGATTTCTAGTAAACTGGGCGACTTCTCAATTTAATAAATAGTGAGATCAAAACAAATATATCTGTACATCTATTTGATGTTCTTCTATTAAGGTGCTTTTTCAAAGCAGAGAGTTTTGACAGATCATATAAAAGACTGTGTGGTCAAGGTGAAGTTAATTTTCTTGATAACAGCCTCGCCAGTGCAGTGTTGAAAACAGACCAGTGTTTTGGCTGTTGCTGAACAGTTCTTGCACAGTGTCAGGGCTTTCTATTTTTCCCAGTCTTCCTCCACATTAAGTAGGCTGGTGGTGGGCAAGAAGCTGGGAGGGGACACAGCTGGGACAGCTGACCCCAGCTGACCAAAGGGATATTCTATACCATATAACATCATATTTAGAAATAAAAACTGAGGGGTGGGGGGCTGTTCTTGCTTGGAGACTGGCTGGGCATCTGTCTGCTTGTGGGAGGTGGTGAGTGACTGGTTTTATATAACTTGATTTTATTGCCTTTCCTTCGCTTGCCAAATTGTCTTTATCTGGACCCATGAGTTTTTTCACTTTTGCTCTTCTGATTCTCTTCCCCCGTCTCACCAGGGCAGGGGGGTGAGCCGTGTTTAGCTGCTGGCTGGGGCCAACTCACCACATACACCTTGAGCTCTGGTAGCCTGGGAACACTTTAACACCCCTCCTCGAATGCAATTTCAAAAATAAAATGCAGTAATTAAAGATTAGAAAGGAAATTATAACTTTGTGCTACCTTTAACAAATGCCTTTTACAAACTTTATATGCTACAGCAAATGTAAACACGGATTCTTCGATTCGATGAATATTTTTCCCATTATTTTCACATGATCTAGCTGAAAGCTAGGGAGGAAAGCATTTTCAAAATTTTTATTATTTTTCTAATTTTTAATTCCCTACCATCTCACGGCTGATGTTTAGTTGAAGAAAAACTAGCTTTTAGGTAGGAGAAAAGCATCATAGTAAGATTTCTTTAATAAATGTGCAACTATAATAGTGCTGAAATACTGCAGGAACAGATATTTGTCCTAAGCAAATAGTCCTGACAGAATAAGAATTACCTTCTTGGTGTCAAGTATATTGCGTTTCTTTTCTAGAAGTAAACAGTCTTCCCAATAAAATTATAATTAAAACTGTGAATGAGTTTTATGTATGTTAAATGTTCTGAGTAATGTTTTAAATGCCTAGAAAAAAGGACCAAAAATCACTCTCATAAATTTAATATCATGTGTATGATTAAATTTCACATATGTCAATGAATAAATTTACCCGAATACCAGTTTCTTGAAATAAGTTCAACAGAATTTTCTTAGCAGACTTTTGGCCAGCTCCTTTTGGACATGCACGTTGCAATATCCACAAATATATTTTCTGCTTCACTAAAGAAACCCGTAAACACCACAGACTCCTTTTACTCTTTATATTTCTGGAATTCCAAAAACTGCTGTAATTTGTTTGGCCCTGTTATTATTGCCTTGATTTCCCTCAGTCTTCCTCTGCCCAAGGATTATGAAATCTCTTCCCTGAATTCCACTTAACTGTGCCTTAAGGAACAGCAATGAAGGGGTTTAGTTTTGTTTTTCAAGGTCTACTTTTGCCTGGCAAGTAGGATATATCTGACTCTCCAAAGCTCTTTTTTCACCTTCACCAGTATTTTAACCTTTACTTTGCCTTGTTTTAGTGGACGTAAAGTAAAGGTCACAAAACTATATTCTTATTCTTTGGTTATTTAGTACTAGATGGTAGAAATCTGCATGCTGTTATGCAAACTTCTTTATCAAAACATGAAATAACAAAAATACCCAACGTGATATATCATATGCAGATTTTTGATTTTTCTCATTCCTTCTAAAACCTGCAAACAGTTCCCTAATTGCTTGATAAATACAGGTTTACAATGAATATAATTTTGATTTAGGGATTACATTAACGATAAGCCTTCCAGTATATTCGAGAGAAAAAAAAGCCTCATTATTTTTATCTTAATTTCTTGGTATACATCTCCACTAAAAGTTAGATCTAGTGAGACATTTTCTTATCTCGTTGTTTTATTTTCAGAATGAAAATTTAGGATTTATTTCTGGCCAAAGTTATAGAGAAAAAGAGAGAGACTAAACCTGGCCCTACTGAATGTTATTAGAAAAATGGAAAGCTGAATCTGGAAAGACTAATATGAACACTATGCAGTATAAGCAGAGACCTCTTGGTTGGAGTGTCCCTCTGGGATAAAAGAGAATGCGTCAGCAGGCCTGAGCTGTTGCTTCTGTTGAAGATTTCTCATGCTTTTCCTCTCACTTGGACTGTGAAAGCGCTTCAAAAGGTCTTTAGATTACTCTGAATTTGGAATATGATTTTTTAAATTTTTTTTTTTCCTTTTCAGAAAAAAAAAAAAAAGGGTTTTTTTTTCCATGAATTCTACATAAAAGTCTGTCTTTTTAATGACTGTGACCCACAGATGTCAAAGAAGCTTAGAAATTATCCAGGTGCTTGCTTGACAGTGTATTATCAACTGTTAATTCTGCCAGAGAATTTTAAGTGCATTTTTCTGACTCATTCTTTGCATGTGTATTGTTACCAGTACATGAGGAGATTGGGAGGGGTTCTTTAGCAGAGATATACAGGTTGGATAAGATAGCACACGTAAGAAAATTAGAAGCGGGTAACCCTGGGAAGAGAGTTCTTACTGCACTGCAACGTACTGTGTTAACACACCAAACTGGATGAGGGATATACAAATTTTTGTTATCCATAACTGGTTGTGCTGGGGATCTGGTTTAAAAGAGGAACCTACAAACAGGTATATATTTTTTTTTTACGTCTGATCTTTCTTTCTCTTCTCAGATTCAAACTTTCACTGAGTTTTTCACTCAGAGTGTACTGCTGACATACAGTGATCTGATTTTGACTCTTTGGTTTCTTTTTTCATAAACTTAAAACATATATGCCTCAGACTTGACATCTCCCATCTTGTCTTCTTATGATTCAGTTCTTTCCTTAAAAAACAACAACAACAAAAAAATAACAACAACAACAACAAAAAAGCCCAAGGTGTGCCAGCTTCAGTAAATGAGAGGTAATAAGGTTCAGTGTGCATGTGCCAATGAGTCTGTAAAGAAAAGTTGCCACACCTTAAACCTCAAGCAGTTTTCACCAGCCAACATCACTAGGATTTAGCATACCAGCTCCTGTTTATTCAAACTGTTGCCACATGAGCTAATATTTCAGCCATGTTTGCCATAGACAGAACGTGCCACTTCTCAGCTTATCTCCCTTTCCATTCTGAGTACTGATGTTGTAGGACTTTGTCAACAGTGCTGCATTCCTTGGTTTTTATCAAATAAGCTTTGACTATGAGGAAGCACAGTGCCAACGATGCTAATGTCCCAGTGCTGCTGTTGCAAATGATGCCCGTTCAGTTCCTCTTGCCTCTTCTCCATATGACCTGTCAATGAACAGGTTAATTTTTATCATCTGTTTGGTTTCAGTCACAGCCTTGTGAAACAGGAATACATAGTGACCTTGGCAGGGTAGTATCAGACTGGCTGTGAAGGTTTTTCATTGCTTAGTGACAAATATTTTACACATAGTACCCACGTTGAAAAAGTAAGTACCAAGCCCTGCATATAAAACTCCATTTTATTCTCCCAGGTATATTAATCCAGTTTTAACTTGTGAAAACCAAAGAAATGTTGTGTGCTAATACATTCACAATGTGAATTTTTTTTAATTTTTTTTTTTAAAGCAGGAGCATTTGTCCAAGTAAGGATTCATGAGTGTTGTTGACAGTCAGATACAGTCAGTTTCCTAAGAGTGAAACTTTAATATGGAGATACAGTCCCACATAAACTACACACCCTAATGTGAAATGTTTCGGCATGCCCTGCTCTCAGCCTGAATAAAGATGGTTCATTTCATCTTGGGACCTGACTACCAGGCTATAGGCTAGTCTGGGTGGGAGGCTCCCTCCACTTCACCTTTTGATGCTGTGCCAGCTCGAAAAAAACATATCAGAATTCCTTAGGTCAAAGAGAGGGAGCAAGAGGGAGCATGACTCTGCGGCTAAATGATTGGGGCACCTATTTAGAAGAGGGGAGATCCTGGTTCTGATTTCTGCTCAAAAGACTGCACAGGAGCCTTGTGTTATAGAGCTCTTAGAGTTCAGAGGTGTGGGTCTGCCCCCCATGCCAACCTGCAGGTTGAGGAGGGCACGGAACCCAAGTCTTTCCAGTTACGTGGATCTTGCAACCACCGACCTGTTGTATAAAAGGACATTGTTACCATCTGGAACAATTGTGATTTTTGAAAGAAAAAGATAAGTCTCCTGCCAGGGTCTAGAAGAAGTTTTCTTGCTGTGAACCCTAATCAAATCTCAACACCTCCCTGCAACTCTGAACTGCAAGCCTAACTTCTGAGAGAACTTTTTCTGAAGGTTTCTCCCTCCTTTGTTTCCTGTTGATGGCAACTCATGGTCTGTGCAGGCTGTGCTCAAAATTCTGGGGGCTCTGAAGTATGTTCATGGGAGACTGTGGCAGTGATGGGACACAGACCCACCCCAGCATGTCCTTGTATGCAGCAAAGCGTGTTCTTATTGTCTTGTCTCTTGATTGTCCACCTTGGAAAACTCTTTGTAGTATGTCTGGTTGGAGCTATTTCTCTGACAGAGGTCACACTCCTAGTTCAAAGTAGGGACGAGATCCAGGCAGCTACATTTTAGAACTGCAATCAGTTTTTTAGGTCTTTAATATTATGTTACCTGCTAAGATCACACGGGGGGCATTCTTGGTGATATTGTGAGTCTGCTGAACTCATAGACCTCAGACTTAACTACACCTTCTCCATAGCACAAAGCATTATTTGTGTTTAAAATACTGCCTTTCCCCACTCTGATTAATATTTAAAGAGAGTAATCAAGCATAGGTTTAAGAATGTTTGGCAATAGTCCAAGTGATATGTTGTATCTTCCATGTTTTATAAAATTATTAATGATATAACACATTCTGTAAGTTTCTTAAACACAGAGCATGCTGAGATACTTTGATATTCTGGAGCTTTTTGTTTTTCACATATACTTGCTTTTTCTTTTACCATTTAAATTTACAATCTCAGTTAATTTGCAGTGGGGCTTTTAGTTTCCTGTGCAAATTAATGCAGTCTACCCTTAGGCATAATTCAGATATTGCCAAGCCTCCTCAGCTCCCTTACCCAAATAGCAGAAAACTGTTAAAAAAATGCTTCATACACTCAGAAATACATACATTCATGCATTTCGGCAGCTGTTTTTTTATATATACAATCACCAACTTAATCTCTAAAACATCAGTGATTAAATAACCAGCTATAGAGAACATTGAACGATATTAAAAAAATCCTTCTGAGAATCCAGTGTCAAAGTTTTGTGCTCTCAGCTGGAGAGAAGATCGTGGATCATCTCTTGCTCTACCCCAGATTGTAACCTAAACCGGCAGCAGTTTGGTACAATAAAAAATCCTAGATATGCAGATCATTCAGTTCTGTGTAAGAAGTGTAGTTGTTTAATCTTTTTAGGCCATCAAATAGCTTTATAAGTGCTGTTAATGCTCATGCTTTATTCTTTACTTGTTTTTTTTCCTTGACTTACATTTTAATAAAAAAAAATTGATGGTGATCAGATACTAATATAAAAAGATCAAGAATAAGATAACATTGTTACCTTGTGCTATAAAGGCAAGTAATTTATAAAAAAGAATACAGTTATTTAATTTTCTTTCTTAAAGATGTACTTTCTTTGAGAGAAAATTGTTACTGAAAAATGAAATCCTGTGGAGAAAATAAGCAAACAATTAAAGAAACTGTTTTCTTCCCATTCAAATGAATATGAGAAGCATGTAATTTTCTTGGCCTTCATAGAACCATAGAATTATGTTGAAAAATACTTTTAAGATCATTGAACCCAACCATAAACCTAACACTGTGAAGCCCACCACTAAACCATGTCCCTAAGCACCACATCTACACGTCTTTTAAATACCTCCAGAGATGGTGACTCAACCACTCCCCTGGGCAGCCTGTTCCAGTGTTTGACAACCCTTTTGGTGAAGAAATTGTTCCTAATATCCCATCTAAACCTCCCCTGGCACAACTTGAGGCCATTTCCTCTCATCCTTTCTCTTGTTATTTGGGAGAAGAGACCAACCCCCAGCTCTCTGCCCCCTCCTGGCAGGGAGTTGCAGAGGGCCAGGAGGTCTCCCCTCAGCCTCCTCTTCTCCAGACTAAACCCCCCCAGTTCCTTCAGCCGCTCCCCAGCAGACCTGTGCTCCAGACCCTGCCCCAGCTCCGTTGCCCTTCTCTGGACACACTCAATGTTTTTCTTGTAGTGAGGGGCCCAAAACTGAACCCACTCATCGAGGTGTGGCCTCACCAGTGGCGAGAACAGGGGGACGATCCCTGCCCTAGTCCTGCTGGCCACACTGTTTCTGACACAAGCCAGGATGCCATTGGCCTTCTTGGTTCCTGGGCACACTGCTGGCTCCTGTTCATCCAGCTGCTGACCAACACCCCCAGGTCCTTTTCCTCCAGGCAGCTCTCCAGCCACTCGTCCCCAAGCCTGTAGCACTGCGTGGGGCTGTTGTGACCCAAGTGCAGGACTCGGCACTGAGCCTTGTTGAACCTCATACAGTTGGCCTTGTCTCATCGATCCAGCCTGTCCAGATCCCTCTGTAGACCCTTTCTACCCTCAGAACCATAAACACTCCCACCCAACTTGGTGTTGTCTGCAAAATTACTGAGGGGACACTCAATCCCCTCAACCAGATCATGGATAAAGATATCAAACAGAACGAGCCACAATATATTGCCCTGGGCAACACCACTGGTGACCAGCCTCCAGCTGGATTGAACTCAGTTCACCACCACTCTTTGGGCCTGGCCATCCAGACAGTCTTTTGCCCAGCAAACAATACACTTGCCCAAGCCACGATCAGCCAGTTTCTCCAGGAGAATGCAGTGGGAAACGGTGTCAAAGGCTTTACTAAAATCCAGGTAGACAGCATCCACAGCCTTTCCCTCATCCAGTAAGCAGGACACCTTGTCATAGAAGGAGATCAGGTTTGTCAAGCAGGACCTGCCTTTCATGAACCCCTGCTGACTGGGACTGATGCCTCCTTGACCTGTATGTGCTGCGTGATGGCACTCGATGATCTGCTCCATAACCACCTCTGGCACTAAGGTCAAACTGACAGGCCTGGAGTTGCCCAGATCCTCCTTCCAGCCCTTCTTGTAGATGATCATCACATTTGCTAACCACCAGTCACCTGGGATCTCCCCGATTAGCCAGGACTGCTGATAAATGATGGAAAGTGGCTTGGCCAGCTCCCTCAGCACCATTGGGTAGATCCCATCAGGCCCCATAGACTTGTGTGTGTCTCAGTGGTGTGGCAGGTCACTAACCATTTCCCCTTGGATTACGGGGGCTTCATTCTCCTCCCTGTCGCTGTCTTCCAGCTCAGGGGGCTGGGTACCCAAAGAACAACTGGTCTTCCTATTGAAGACTGAGATAAAGAACACATTAAGTACCACAGCCTTTGTCCCTGTGTTTCCCCCTGCATCCAATGAAGGATGGAGATCCTCCTTATCTCTCCTTTTATTGCTAATGTAGTTGTAGAAACATTTTTTTATTGTCTTTTACTGCAGTAGCCAGATTAAATTCTAGTTGGGCTTTGGTCCTTCTAATTTTCTCCCTGCATAACCTCATTACATCCTTGTACTCCTCCTGAGTTGCCTGCTCCTTCTTCCAAAGGTCAGTGAATGAGATTTTTTTTCTGATGAGTGAGTGGCATTTGTATTGCATTTGGTGATCAGAAATGTCACTTCCTCACTGGCAATCTTACCCCTTTTAAGCTCTGTCATTGATAGGTTCATGCATATTGACACAAATACTCCTCACATGTCTGAGGTACCACTGGAGGCCTCCACTGTCTGTTTTGCACATTATTTGAAATACTTAACTTCTTAATATTGCCCAAGTATCAATGATCAGCCTTCAGTTTGTTTTTTCTCTTTGAAATGGCTCTCTTCCATCCTCTCCATCTTCATCATTATCTAAGGCATCAGAAGACTGACCCTTTATGTGTGATCTTCACAAATTTATTTATTATCTTCCTACCCCTGTTATTCTCCTTAGTTTTATTCTAGGCCATGTCTTCCTCCAACAGGAGGCATGATTATATTTTTGTTCTGAGATACTTTTAATTTATGTAAGACATCGAAAATACTACTATTTCTGCTGAAATTTGTAGTATCTCAATCACTTGAAACTTTGTTAATTACGAGGGATCCCTGCTTTCTTAAATGATGAATGCAATGCTTGATTTTATCTGAATACGATTTGTTCAGCAACTAAGCATCTAAGGCATTAGACTGTGGTTAACATGGTCCATTTCTTGTATGTCCAAAGCCCAACTCTGCATTTTTTTCAATATATATTGTGATACATTGTCAAAATGAGGTCATCACAGAGATTGTCTGGGAAATATTATTTTGCTGTAATTTACCACACCACTGGCCAAATGGCTGCATTAAGTTTTCGAAACGAGACCATAACTGTGAACAAGCATGATGTTCCTCAAAACTGTACGAACTACAGCTATTGGAAACACGGCATCTTTTGCTTAGTGGTGTCACATGGATTTTTAATGTGAGGCAAAAATTCACAGTACTAAAACAACGTTCACAATAACATTTGAGTGTAGATGTCATGAATGTTTTTGTTTGTGGGTAGTTGCAAACTCATGCAAACTGATTTGTTTTCACCTTTTAACACCAAATCCTTTCTTGAATTAACTGACATTGTCTCAGCTTAAAAAAAAAAAAAAAAAAAAGCTTTTTGAAGTTTATCTTCTGATCTTTGTTGTTAACGTAATCATCAGCCTTTTTATGTGAGGTGTATAACCTGGGATTTACTGTTAAACCTTCTCTCTTGTCGTGCATATCTAGGCTGCAATCCAGTGTTTCCTCTGTAACATTCTACAGATCCATTCAATAATTTAAATCCCAAATCCATTATAGACACTCTGATATTTTACTTCTTTCCTGGAGCTCATCCTTATGAGCTTGAATAGACAGGATTGCAAAAATATTATTTCTTGTATACCATGCCATGTAGGTGACATGAAAGTACTTTGAGTTGCTCCTCTGGGTCTCATGAAGGCCACATTTCTTATCTGAGTTCTCAGGAGCAACATTATGAAGACCTAGTTCTTCGTATATTCCCTTTTCTTATTATGTATCTCCCACCTTCTGTTCCATGAGTAATGTCTCCTCTCATTCCCTTTGGTTACAGGTTTTCATTTGCAAGGAAATGCATAAGCAGACTTTTTTGTCACAAATTAGCCATGATATGATCACAGAATCCAAAGATAGTTTACATTGAAAGGGACCTCTCCAGGTCATCTGAGGAAGAAACTCCTACTCAGAGCATGAACCTGTCTATCATAGAGAATACTTATTTGTTTGTGTTTATTGTTTTATTAACAGAAAGCACACAAAAGAATTATTGGACTAGCCAAACTGTTAGAGAATGGAGAGAGTAGCAGAGAAAACAGAAACTGTGATTGAGGCCAAAAACCTTCAATTCCACTGTTTCTTTAGAGTTTTTATTTCTGGATATTAAAAATGAAGTTCTATTCATGCCTGCAATTAAAAAAACCAACAGCAAATAACCAAACAACAGCAAAAACCCCAACCTTTAAGCTGATTATTGAGTGTTTCAGAGAACGAGATGGAGGGCCTGGATCACAGACAAATTGATGCAGTCTCTCCGACTCATTATCCCTAGTGCAGTTATGGGAATTCTAGGTCCATTAGATTTGTTTTCCTATCAGGTAAACTAGTTAAAAGCAGTTAAATAAGAAGCAAGAAAACACCCAAGTAAGCATGAATGCAACTACCTTCTTTTCCTGATTTTCCCAGGTGGTAGCTGATAGAAAGCTTTACAGGGATGCTAACTGGCTCCTGTTGACTCACTGCAGTACTGGCAGCTCATTTTCCCATTTCAGTTGAAGCAGAGGTAAGAGTGGCTTACCTGAATGAAGGAATGTAGGGTATGTAAGGTATGATGCTAGGAGAGAAAATCCTGGAAGGAGCCAAACCTGGAGAAAAAAAGCTTTCAGGTTGGAGTTTGTTCTGCATGCGCTTCTCAGCAAGCCAACTGAAAGGAGGAGTACTGCTCAGGCTTCTATTCTATGTCATAGAATGCTTATGTAAGATATTAAAGTAAAACAAATTTTAAAACAGCAGTAATGTGTTTCTGGTGTAAAGAATAACCCTAAAAAGTGAATTCATTGAACTGGTTTTAAGCAAACTATATAACTTGCATGCAGGGAGACGCTGTAACTATCAAAAAGCTTTTATGTATTCAACTCTCATTGGCAGGGAGACCAACTTTAGGCTGCTTTGATTTTCAATAGAAAAGTTTTGAAGTTATAAATCAATATTTTCCAAAATGGCCTACCATTGTCTTAAGCACAGGTCAGAGACAGCAAGTCATCTTCCTCCTGACCTCGCCCACAGTCTGGCTCAGCGCCTCTCCTTAGCTCAAGGTCCACAGCTGTCTGTCCCAAAAAGCTGTGTTTTGGTGCAGATTTCCTGTTCTGCCTCCACAGAGGGGATCCTTCCCCAACACTTCCTTGTACCTTGTTTTGCCTCGTATTCCTTTTTGCTGTACTGCCAATCTACTTAGCGTGAGCCCCGTGGGCTCACCGTCTGATGGGTATGCCGTGTATCAGAAGCAAGCATTTTATTGTCGTTTTGGCTTTAATATAATGGAATCTAACCGATTATGAAGACCAAGCAGATTTTCTTGCATTCGTTATACAGGACAGGATTTTTTGCTATTGGCAGGAACAGAGACCATGCAAATGTTACTGAAGCAAATTGTGTTAGCAAAAAAAAAGAAATATAAATACTTGGAAATGCCATCCCATATTGTTCAGAAAGTTGTTTGAAGATAGCTTCCTAAAATTTCTACTTCTGATAACCATGGTTCCTATATCTACCATGCTTCTGGCCTTTCATTTGACAGAATTCATGTTGTTTTCCCTTTGCTACATGCCTGACAATCATGTATAGAGGTTCTCCAGGTTTTTTTTTTAAATGTATTCTTTTGATACTTCTGCTTTAGAGAAGTCCATTTCCATCCCTTGAGTAACCAGTTATATGAAACTGCTTGTGCCTTGGCCGCTGTAGTACAGTGCCCGGAGTGGCTGTTCATGGCACACGTTGCTGTCATTATGAACACGGTTATCTGAATACAAGACACATTTACCTCTGCTGCCACTCTGAAATTTTCCTTGCCCTGCACCGTGTTTACAAGCAGCCCATCTTGCACACTCCTACCTAGTGAATAACCGAATTTTAAGCCAGCTTTTGTCTTTCAGAGGAGATGCTTCATTTTCCTAAAACTATGTAGCTGATTAGATTTATCAAGTGGTTTTGAGAAAAACATAAATAATGGTGTTTCCATCATTTCTTGTTGTGTGTAGTTGGACTTGCTCAAGACTGAAAGCAGAATATGCTTCTGTTTGGGTTTTGTTTCTGAAAACTGTAAATATCCAAGAAAAGCATGGCATCTTCTTGGTGATCCTAAGAAAGCAGTCACTTGTCAAAACTGGTAGCTAAATTCGCTTCCTGAAACCTATATTTAATTGAATAAGTGAACTCTTTTCTTCTAATGCATCTCCCAAGCTTGTCAGAAAGACAAGATACAGATTCATCAATACAAATCAGTCAGATAACTGAAAACCTTAAGAAAATTTAGACGAACGTCTATAATATGTATAAATGTTACTGTAAAGTATTTCAAATACTGAAAATTTTGAAACTGAATGGTGCCCATGCTTTTCCTATAAAGTTTACAGTTTCTCAAGTCAGACTTTGTACAAATGGATCTGCCTTTTTAGTAGAGGGAGTATCAGAAAATGTGGCAATTAGTCCTGCAAATCAATAGTTGTTGACATACCACGTAGTCTAGATTTCTCAGTAGTTTTCCAGCCATATATACCTAAGGAGCAATAAGAAGATGAATCCATTAATCTGTTGCAGGGATGCTTGAAAAGCTGACTTAGCATGACAGGTCTACCTCCTCTCATATTGATAACGTCTAGAAATAGCTGCTGCTGAAAATCAGAGTAGACTTAGCATGTGTGTCAGCTTAAAATCGTTCTCTGCAGTCTCCCACAGCGACCAGAAAGCTCTCATAAAGCCCTTCCAGTCTATGAAATGCCATTTACCAGCTGGGAAGCCAAATGCACCATAATGTTCACTGGTAGATATGCCAAGATGTTCCTTGGAATGCTCTTAGTTCGATTAAACCACATTTCTGATTTTTTTTTTTCCTGTGGGCAAAACAATGTAAAGAAGCATGTAACTCTTGATATCCGGATGTGTGATAAACTTGCTTGACTGAAGTTAACTTTCAAGACTGATGCACTTGATGTTGTTTCAGAAGAACCATAATGAAATTCTACGTTATTATAGTCCCAGCAGAATGGTTGGAATCTGTCTGAAACACAGAGTTTCTGTGTGGTGGAGGCATGGTCATGCAAGATGGGACTATGCAACAAACGACTGGCAAGATCGTTGCAGCTTTTCTCCTTTCTTTAGCATATAGGTACAATCCCATGCATTTCATTTAAGCTATTCACACAGTATTCTATTAATAAATGTAAGGATAGTGAAAGACACATAAATACATATGCACATCAAATAAATAAAGCAGTGAAGGCCAGTTAAAACTTCGTACTCATGCTGGTAACGTATTAGTCATGCAGATTTTGCTGCTGAAGCCAATTGGATGACTCACGCAGGGGAATAAGACAGTAAAAATCCAGCCCTGGGTGACTTCAGAAACACATTATACTGGCGGACTGAAACAATTATAATTTCACAGTTGTGGTTTAGCTTTAAAAATGTCGTGTAAAACACTGCTAAAGAACATCATGACATGACCAGCTTAAGAATAAAGCAAAGAGTTATTTAATTTTTTAAAGGAGTTTAAAGTTTGAGAGTTCTTTAAAGCAGAGAGTTTATCGTTAGAACCCCACAAATAATTGTCACTCCTTTAAACGCTGATCACCCTGTACTGCCTTTCTACTGTATGATAACATAGGTTGTGTTTGGCTTAAGAATTTCTTTGGGAAAATTGTTTTTCAGTGACCATCATGCAACTGATCTGTACAGCTTAAGCCTCTCTCCATCTCTGAGGTTAAGCTGTTCCACACTGCATAAGGTGTTTTGTAGATCATTATTAGTATATTCAGCTCGGATGGATTAGTGCCATTTACTGAGAAAGAGCAAGATGTTGTACCTTTGTCTGCTGTGTCCTAGCTGAGCATCCTAACTACTAGGTTATGAAATATTCCACAGGAGGGATTCATTTGTGCTTGAATAGACTTTTTTTTTTTTTTTTTCTTTTTTCTTGCGAGATATAGCTTAAGTATTCATTTTGGCAAATAAGAGTTTCTGATTAAATATTTTACTGATGGAAAATCCCTGTCTGTGGAATTTTACAGAAGTGGGGAAGATTATGTTTCACCAATCAGAGAAAGTAAACAAAATCCATTGCTGAGGATTAGGTGTGATAATGGTGACGGTGGTAGACAGAAGTACTAAACTGTTAACAGCAGTGTGTTTCAGCTTGTTTTCCACTAATAAGCCTGATCTTCCTGGGAAGGTGCACTTCTTTACTACACAGGAGGTGATAATGTTGGTGATTTGTAGTTGTGAACGCAATTTAAACTATCCAACGTGGAAAATAATTTGCTGTCTCTGTTTTCTGAGATACGTGTCTCAAAATGTTACACTTTGGGGTGTACTGACAGTAGGCAAATGCAGTGTATGTAGTAGACTAAAGGTAGTCTGTCCAACCCCTTTTATAGCATTATTTTGTCAAATATTTGTGATTAGGCTGTTCTTGCAATGCTGTCCCTGCTGCTTTTGATGAACCTGAATATGTCTAAGTCTCAAGCCTCAGATTTAAGTATTAAATACAAAGGTAGCAAGAATTTGCCCATGTTTGGGCAGATACATGCAGGGATCTGCAGACAAGACACAAGTGTGTTCAGGCTGCCATCACTACTGAGTGTGTTCTCTGGTACTGTGTTTTTGAGAATGAGATACATGCCCATTACTGGGCCTTTTCACAAACAAAGCAAAGTACCATCAGGACACTGTCCTTTTGCTCCTGAGGGAAGAAGTTACCTAATCTTAGGTCACACAAACAGGCAGTTTAAGAGGCTAACCTTTCTGTCATATTTTCATTGCAAACACTCTAGAGAGAGATAAAAATGGGGCATGGAGTAAGTTTTGTAGCCAGGAATAGTTCAGTTTTTAAAAGGACAAACAAAAATTAATAAAAAGAGCATCTTAGGTAATCGTTCATAGGCAGAGAGGTTGGAAGTTCTGAGCTGGCTCTATTAACTTCTTTTAATTCTCAGTAAATATAGGCATGTGCCAGCATCTCCAGACCCAAACATTCTTGTTCAGCAGTCACGTGTGGAGTCCATGGGCAAGTCACCTTTGTATCTTTCCAGAGTTCATGCTGAGGTCTACTTTGTGTTCATCCTTATTGTGTTTCCCTGGAAACAGAAACAGTGTAGAATAATAGTAGTTTACTAACCAGCTGGGAATATCGTGTCTGATGGCAAAGTACATTGTATGCCCATGATGATATTTTTCCTTGGCTCTCTGTAAGCACCATTCAAGGATTTTTTTTTTTTTTTTCACAAATTTCAGATACCAAATAATAACTCTTTCTGTGGGAAATCTAGAGAAATGTAGGAAATCTTGTTCACAAAACACATACAGAATTCCGTTTTGGCTTCTCTTGCAAGAATATGCCATCAGTCCTTCCTGTGTAGTTGAGAGGTGTTGCCTTACGTGTATCTCCTGTGTGATCCTGGCCTATGTAACCAAAGGGAATATGAAGAATATAAAGAACAACAAAGAACTGAACTGTACTTTCCTGCTTTACTCACACAAACAAGCAGAACTGGAAGGATTTAGAACATTTTTTTTTCATTTACCAGGGTAATTTAAAAGGATGGTGTATTTTGGTTCTTAACAGACTTCATCTTTCAATGAATTTTTGGTCATGGCCAAAAAAGTTGTATCATTTTAGAAGAGTTTACAAATTTTATGATTGTTCACAATGTTACAACTATGGAACAGCATTATAAAGAAGGATATGTCTACTCCATAAGCTGAAATTTCAATTTCAACTAACTCTATACTAGGGGAAAAAGTTTGCTTGTGTTTTGCACTTATTCAGGATTGGTAAAACGATAGAAAATCACAGTGAAAATCAGAGATTTTAAAGCTGTGAAATGGAGATACAGAGTAATGGAACAGCAGACATTAAAGTCGGATGAGGATACAAATGTGAGTGTTTTCTTGGAAGAGAACGTCTTTCTGTGAGTCAGCTTGGTAGGGAAAGAGAGGAATTATATGGGGAGAAGCAGGAGACAGCAGTTAGCATCTTTGGCTTAATAATAAAGGGCGTAACTGGATAATAAATCAAGGTTTTTTCCTTAGATACCTTCTGGTCCCTCAATCCAAAATACAGTACCATAGAGCTCCTGCTCACTGTGCCTTTCCTGGTGTTGTGGAATAATTAGAATAATTAGAATCTTCCTGCTCAGTGAGATTCACCCGTGTAAGTGGCCATTAGAGCACAACATCTTCTGTGTCAGATACGTGACACAAGGGCTGTGTTGCCCTTGAATAGCCATTCTGCAGAATAACATCAGTTTAACTTAGTTTTCTTCAGAAGACATTTCTAGGTTAACAGCAGGGCTCTCTGGAAGAATTTTAGTTAATCATTTTCTCACTGGGAGGTGATGTTAAACCAAAAATAGAAATATTGTGCTCAAAATTTTAATTTCAGTCAAATTTTCCAATGGGTAGAACTGAAAGATTTGTTTTATTGGTTCAGACCGGCTATCGGAAATCTAGAGTTGACAAACTCTATAGGAAAATATCTTTATGGAAAGATCTCAGATGTTTAGCTCCTGCACTTAGATCATGTACTAAAAGATCGTAAACACTTTGGTTTGTTAAGGTACTTTTCTCATGGTAGCAAAAGAAAATTTAAAAAATATTCAACATTCTTACTCTACGGAGTTCTAGAGAGTCAGACAGCAATGAAACAAGACAACCACCCTTGAGCCTTCCAAGAATGTTGATATTGCTTAGCAAGGGGGGCCCAGAAGGTCGGGGCACCAATGACAACAGCACTCTGGCCACCAGAAAGTGTCACTTCTCTACCTTCTCCCCGAGGTCCTTTCCTTGTAACGTGTGACCACTCCTTCGGCTCCCCAGCCAATCCCTACTCTACTGTACACGTTGCAACTTCAAAATGAACGAACTAAGAATGTCATAATGAGTAGTTCTGGAGGCGTGCTAGGAAGTCCCAGGATGAGGTTCACTCAACACATCTTCCACAAGTAGCCTCTGCTGCAATTTAACGTCATCCTCTCATAGCGGCCATGACTCATGACACTAATACCTTTTTGTTGATATTGCTGTGTCAGCATAGACTTTTTCCAGTGATGCCTAGGGGACTCAAGTAAAGAGCGTCAAAACTCCTCCAGGCAAAAAATTATCATATGTGTTGACACACATATGGTTTCAGCCAGCTGGGTGTCTCCTGAGTCAAATAATACGATGAAGCTAAGCTTGGCAGATGAAAACCTCCCAGTGTGGAAGGGCTTTGATGTCTTCTGATTGCTATGGTAGGAAAAACAGAAGTGAAAACACCACTAGAAAATACTACGCTAAGTCTTTTTATAGGCTGATGTTTCAAATGGTGTCAGCAGAGCTGTAAATTGTAAGCTTCTGGCACAGGGTGTAGCATTCCAGAAAAAGAATACTTTTTTTCCACAGAATCAGATTTAATGTTTAATAACAAACAGCGTGAATGTAGCCCAGTGAACTTTAACACATCAAGGACAGTGTTGTCAAATAAAGTGGCCTGCAAAGGTGACAGAGTTCAGTTCTGGTCTTGTAGACCTTTGAAGCTAGTTTGTTTAATTTGGGGCAAGTTTATATACATGAAACAGAACTGTATATTTTGGCTTTGGAATCTAGATTGCTGTTTAACCACCATTCATAATTATGGTATTACTTATTAATCTTTGTAGCCTTAGGTCAGTAGAGGTCTGAAATGCAGCTGCATGCTCAAGCATCACAACTTGTCTCTTACTCTTTCAAGTGACAGATGGTTTTAAAAATAAGCACAGCAACAGCATGTAATAGTTATGTGGGGTTTTTTTCACAGCCCATCACATAGTACTTTAAAAAGTATTTGAAATCTCCGTGTTGTAGATGAAGACAGTGAGAGGCAGAGAAGCATCTTTACTCTTCTGCGAGTCCTTACGTTAGGATAGGACAGAGTCAGGATTCAAACCTAGGTCCCAGCCCAGTGCTCCAATGTTTACTCCAATGTGAAGAGAACCACAACACAAGCATATTCATAGTTAAAAAAAAAAAAAAAAAAAAAAGTCTAAATTTTGTCTTGACAATTCAATAATCCTGTTTTGCCTTTGAGACACTAACCAAGGTTAAGATCTATGCTACAATCTGAGCTGCTCTTCCAGAAATTTAGTCCTCTAGCTATTAGGATTTTATTTGAAAGATTCCACTCCGAGGAGGCATTTCTACTTTAAACTTCAAGAGCTGACAACAGCTCAAATTCTCTGTTAAATGTTCTGTTAAAAAGCAGTTCCACTGCCTGGGAGTATCTTGCTGGAATTCAAGTCTGTGAAGGGTTATTTGGGGTTGGTGTTCAGGTAAGCGGTATTCTGTCTGTTTTTAAATTGATGCTATATATTCACTGTTAGATTAAGAAGTTAATGTTTAAACAAAGTTCCTTAAATAACAGTAGTCACTTCTAAATGTAATATAGGTAAATGTAAATATAGGGTTGGGCTTTTTTTAATGATTCTCAAAATAATTTACTTGAAAGTGTTTAAAATTCTGCCTGTCTGCAGACCCCTCTCTCATTTTCTTGTGTATTTTCCTAGATTTTTCCACAGTAGATAGGATGCTGAAGTCTTACCACAGGGCAGACACTTTGTAATTTTCCATGTGCTGCTTAGAAGTTTATGTGAGATTTGCAATTAATCACTTATACAGTTCCCCCTCATAAGGTGGTTTATCTGTTACTGATTTACCAGGGTAAGTAAAATGTTCTTAAACTATTGATGAAGCCTTTCTATAAATTAACAGTGCCATTAACCTCCACTCAAACAATGAATTAATTTCCTGAAAAATCTCTCCCTTGAGAAAGGGGTTGAAACCATAAAGTCAGAAAGGTTCTTCCTATAGTAGCCCTTGCAGTGCTAAAAACATATCGTGGTTACATATAAATATCTCCTTTTGTTTCAACGTATAAATTTACAAAGGAGTGAAGTGAGTAGTTGAGCACCTTAGGGAGCTATAAACAATTACACTGGAGCCAGAAGCTTCAATCCTTTTTCCGCAGGAAAGAAGACTTTTCCTTTTTTGTTAGCAGCTGGAACAGAAACAGGCAAGATCAGTTCCAGTCATTCCACTGGTAGCTGCCCCATTATTCAGAGGAGGAAAAGGGGGCAAAAGGGGGAGAAGGAAATTTTTTTTTAAGAAGCATTATTTTGCATTCACAAATAGATTTTGTAAGTAGCCCCTTGTTTTTTTCTATTATGTACTCTGGAATGAAACTTCCCCTCCCCCAAATACTAACTACTTCAATAAATTTATATATCTTAAGAATTAACCATATTTCCAACTTCACTAATGAAGACTTGATGCAGTTCATGAGTGGAACAGGCATAGTGTCCTGTCTCCAAACAAATTAAATGCCCCTATGAGAATGTATGGAACGATGAAAATAGTTTTCAGATTACCCCCAAAAACATTTTGCCATATGAACTCCACATATAATCATTAGAAACTGTGAAAGTTTAGTTCATGCTGGATTCAGGAGAAGCTCTTCCACTTTTCCTTTCTTAAAAAAAAAAAAAAAAAAAAAAAAAAAAAAGAACAATTATAATATTTACTAGGATGAGGGCAGGGATGCAATGGAATTTTGTTGAACATTTACTAGTTAAGACTTATTTGCAGGTCACACAGTTCCACAGAGGTCAAAACTGAGTAGGTTGTGCTGTCACAACTCTGTTCTTCAGTGAGTGGTGACCATTTCTTACCAGTGACCAGTAGAAAGCCCTGGTCAAGTTGGAAATGGTGAGCAGGAATCTACTGCTTATATCAGCTTGTGTATAAGTCAGGAGACCTATGGGTTATGTTTGGTAAATCTATAAGAAAAATCCATATTCAAAGTCATAGTGTGTTGATAAACTCATGCAAATCTTCTGGAATTTCAGGAATTTCATGCATAGCTGAATTTGTAGGTGGGATGAATTCTTGTCTGGCACTAATGACACCATTTGCTGTTATCATTTAACTTCCTAATTTGATACCTGTATTCAGTGCACACTAGGAAAACATGCCTGTGCACCACAGAGAGGTTCTCTTCCACCATAATACCTGCATGTTCAGGCAGAAAAAGCCCAAGTTTTGCCTACCTTTAACAGTGCATTGTACTTGTGGTGGTGGTTGCTTTGAAAGTCGCACTTACTTAAGGTTATATATTAGCCATCTAAAACTAAAATTGTCAGCACTAATATCTCATACTGATTTCTCACAGTTCTGTGGTGAGAATATTTTTCTGGCACTTAGTCTTTTTTTTTTTTTTTTTTTAATCCAGCATTCATTTCAGTTTCATCATTGGAATGGAAGGTAGTGCTGTAAAACACATACTTTTTTCTTCTCCTCTTGTTTATATACTTCAGATATTTGAGTTTATACCAGTCACTGATAAACTGTATTCTTGAACCTCTTTCAATATGACTAAATTTCCATCTGTTGCCGACAGCTAGAAAAGTCTTTTCTACCCACAGCACCACCTACCGAGACCCAGTGCCCTCTCTTTTGGAAAGTGCTGTCTCCTAGCAGTCAGTAATCTTGCCACTTCCACCCTCTGCTTGCTAATGATACCAAAGTCCTCTGTAAACAGTTTTCGTGGCTTTTTGTTGCCTTAAATCACAAATAAAAGGATATTAAAATTAAAAAGGAAAAAAGGAACATTCTCAGTAAGAGCATGCAAGGTATTTGTACGGTAGTGTTTGTGATGGATTTATTACAGCATCTCAAAACTGACAAACTATCTTGCAGCTGCGGATTAATTCTCTGTAGTGATGCAAATAATGTGAAAAACATTTAAACGTGCTGGCTGGATAAAGCTAATAATATTGCTTGTATACTTAAAGTTTAAAATACATTTCATTACATAGGAGCCTGATTATCTGGCAGAAATACTTTAAAGACAAGTGGAGAATAATTTGGCTGCTAGCTGGCAGTTCATTCCCACAGAAAGCACTGAAGATTCTCAAATAAAAATACCTTTAAGCTTTACATACAAAGGCTGGCAGGTCTCTGGTGAGCACAGGGGCCAAGTGCAGACTCACTGCTGCAATCAGCGTGGAAATGTTTTTACTTCGCTGTCCTGCAACATGATTCTGCCAGAGTGGAAAAACATACTGGGAATTAAACCTTAATTTATCACTCAACTAATAATTAATTAATAACGTTTCGGGGGGAAGGAGGTCTGTTACGTTTTTTTAACTAAGCTGCAACACAGTTTTGAACCCTCTGTCGTGTTGCAAACAAGCTTTTTGTCTTAGAGGATCACCAGTTTAACAATTAACTCTGTGCTGGGTTAAGTCTTGAAAAGCAACTGTCACAGCTCCAAAATATTAACTTATTACATGCAATGGTACTGCTTCTGAGTATTGTCATAGTTTTTAAGGGCTAGGTAACCTTTTTTGTGTGGTTCCTCAGAACATGAGTAATATGAATTCCCTGTGTCTTCTGAAGTTGCTTCTGGCTTCTTTCTTTGTAGCCCCTTCCTGTATTTCCAGCTGGTGGTTTTAGTCTTCCGTGTATCTTGCTTCCATTCCTAAAGATAATTTTAAAGATAATTTTAAATTTTAATTTAATAATCCAATATACTTGGATATACTTGGATTATTAGGCTAGATATCAGGAAAAAAGAAATTGAGAACTCTAAGTCAGGGAAGAAAGACGGTGGGAAACGGGAGAGAAAAGGGGAAGCCAAAGAAAACTCTTTTTTTTTATTATTTTCTAAGTCAGCTTCCGCTGTGACTCATGCCTCACCAGTCTGGCTGAATTCCTTCGTGTAGGGTCAGTTCAGGCCTAGAGGAAAGAGGTTGTAGAAGAATAAAATAAATGGAAACCCGGTTGATTGCTCTTGGAGCACAAAGCTTGGGATTTCACTGTGCAGCAACGTCCTAACGCAAGTGCACGCTAAAAATATGTTCTTCTCCAAGTTTTGTGGCTTGTTAACCTCTTTGGAGACGCCAGTTCATAAACTGGTTATGTCAGTCCCGTGCAAAGAACATAAGCAGCCTCCATTTCAAAGGCATGTCTTGCAGTCACAAGACTAGAGTCTAGAAAGAGCTGGTCTCCAAGAAAACAGGTGGGCTTTGAGGATTTTCTCTTTCTGAGGGGCGTGAACCATAGCTTTTCCTCTCCACCTGTGCTCTGATGCAGACTTTCTAAAAATGCTGCATTGCAAACCCTCAGTTTAACATTCCTCTCATCCTCTGCAACTTTATTTCACCCTTAACCTTTTTCTTAATGTCTCTTCCCCTCTCCCAACCCTCTCTTCCTGCATCATTTAGTCAGAGCCCAAAGCGTACAGCAGTGTTGGTTTTACTTGGTGTGTTCTGCAGCGTTGTTTAAATAGAACAAAAAACAAAAGCCACTTTGAAAGACGCTGGATATTTGACAAATTGCCTCCTGAGAGTAAGAAGTTTTAAAGAGACTGAAGATAATATAATGAAGATTTGTAAATCTGTATTTCTGGAACAGAGATTGAGATTAGTGTAATAAAATTATGATAAACAAAAATAAAAATTCAGACACAAAAATGAATACAGGACAAATGCTGACATTTATAAAACTGTACTGATTTCCATCGCAGTTTTATGGTGTTACTGTTGAACTGCTTATTTCAACAGGAAATTAAATATATTGTTCTGTCAAATAGAGTATGCTATCAAACGTAGTAAACAGTTGCTTGGGTTTTTACTTAGGTCACAATAATCTCTTCAGAATTCCCTTGTTTTCACATACTCACTATCAGAGTATTGCAGAAGTGATTGCTTCCTGTTTTTCATTTAAATATTAATTTCTGAGGGGTGTGGTTTTGTGAGTTTTAGTTTTCTACTTTCTAGTCAAAGCAAATACTCTTTATTTCTGTTTTAAAGAGATCTGGTGCAAGTTAGGGATTTTGAGAGCAAGCCACTGCTGATTACCCATGGTCTTGGTTAGAGGGGAGTGGGTTGATAGTCCTGGTAAAATGGTAAGTTTGGGACATTTCTCAAGTCCTCTGTTGACATCCATCCTTTCTGAAAAAAAAAAAAAAAATAAATAAAAAGAGAACAGAAGTTATAAATTTTGCCAAAGTAGCTTTTAATATGAAGAACGGGTCACTTATAATGTGTGCAGCTGAAAAAAAAAAAAAAAAAAAGTCCTTTTTATTCCCCAAAAGGCCTCCTGTATTTTCAGTACAGGAATTCCAGTGATGTTAAGCATAAAACCACACAAAATCATAGCAAATCATATGGATTGCTGCATTTCTTGGGTAACATTTGATGGCAATCTCCCTTCAGAACTGTTTAATTTAGACAGTGACAAAACCACGAGAACAGAAATGATGGTGGGGAATTTCCATTTGATTAGACGACCTTTGCTTTCACACCGAGCAGATATGCCCACTGAGAGGCAGTCTTTACCCACGCTCCAGTCTGAATGCTCAGAAGGCTGAAGTTTCTTAAAATCCATTCATGAGGGGTTTTTCTACCTATTCTATGTGGGTTTTCTTTACAGTTAATTCACCTAAGAGGGAATGAAAGTGAATCTTATATTGCAGTCTCTAAAACGTTTTGAATTAATGCTCTGCCTTGAGCCCTCACATCAATATCTGCAATATGCTGCAGATACCAGCAAAAGAAAGTATTAAGTAAACAGGTTTGAAACTGTGGAGGAAAAAAAAAAAAAAGTATTAGCAGAATTTTGGGTTCATTTGTTCTGTGTAGATACTAATGTGTGTAACCTTGGGGTTTTACATTCGCACTCAAGACACAAAACTGTGGTAAAACATAGGAAAATTGTCCCGTTTTTTTATATATTAATTTATACTTTCTGATAAAAAATGGCTGAAGTGACTACTCGCATGAACTGAAAAGCAGAACTTAGTTTTTTCAGTTACATTCACATTGCTTCCAGGTAAGATTCTGAGCTTGGTTGCTGGCTGAGTGGAAATCAGGGAAGCAGAGGAAAATCTGCAGTGAGAGAACTGGGTCTGTGTAGGAAAGTTTCGGCCAAACACAGGCTGTAACACACCTGGGTTTTAATCCATTTGGCTGATTCTGTATTTCCATGCTGTGCGCTTACATGCGATACATAAAAATCAGAGATATGCGTGTTCATAAGGATATGCTAAATTACAGTATGATGCATGTAGTAATACTGCTGTAGGTGCAGTTTGCTCATAGCAAAATTTGTAGGACGAGATATCTTTTATTACACCAGGTAGCACAGTTGGAGAAGCTAGGTAAGTCTCCTAATACACAAACATTTTTAGCGATGAAGAACTGAAGAAGGGGCTCGTGTCCTTCAACTTCTGCATTTTTTTACTGATTAGATGGTTTGCACAGATTGATTACCTCACTGAATGGCTTTGCTTCGCTGTAAATTTTGTCAGTTCCCAGTGACCTGAAGGGGCCATCATGGCAATTGCTGGAAAATTTTAGGAGAACCCTACATGTTGCTGGATACCTTTCCCTGAAATCCCACCCGAGTGGCTGTGCAGTGCAAAAAATGAAGCATGTAAACCTGACCTTAACCAGTGACATTTTAGTCATCAGGCCTTGGAGAGCAAGGATATGCCTGTGTAGTCCTTTCCTGGCAGACATAAGTATACATTTCTCATGCTTCAAGCTGGACTCGGGCCAGCTCTGAACAAAAACTGTTTAGCAGCAGTTAAGAGTTGCTTTGTGTTCTGACTAATGTGGGACTCGGCGTCTCAGCAAAACTTATTTTCTCAAGTACCACACAGCATTAGCCAAACTATGCAGCTTTTGATCTGGAGCTAGCTCATATTCAGCTCGCTTAAAGCATAAGGCAGATGAAATCACATCTGTGTGCAAGATACAATAGAAATTAAAACTGATCTTAGACAACACGGGTAATGGTCGTGCATGGCAGAAAGTCTGTCCTCGCTGTGCCGAGGGGCCCGGGGACACGTGTGTGAGCTGTTTGCAGACACAACCTTTGGAAAATAAGGAACTAAGGAAATTAAGTTGTTCTCTTTGAAATTACAAAATTGAATGTTGCTTTGCTGTCGAGAAGCAAACGCAAGCGAGCTCTTCCACAAACGCAGTATCGAAGAGGCGTGGAATCAATGCAAGTTTGGAGTTCAGAAGATATTTCAGTGATAGTAATTGACTACATAAACATATTAAGAAGAATACAGAAAAGCAAAAGGTGTGGTGATGAGATCATTTCAGTTAATAAATTAATGTGCATAAGCTACTTTATGCACATTTGGCCTTCTAGTGTTGATTAATTTAACACGTGGGAGGGGTCTAGGAGAGTGCTTGCTATTATTAGTATAGACGAGCATAGGAAGTGTTTGAAGCACTCAGTCACAGCAAAAACATCCCTGTTTCTGTAGGAACGAGCAAAATGTTGAGACTAACTATATCTCTAAAAGGAGACAGGTTTGAGGTGTGTGACTCTTAAGACAAACATTCGTTGTGTTTGGCTTGTGTTGCAATAAAAGGAGGATAATACCATGTTCGTAGAAAAAAAAAAAAAAAAAAAAAGAAGCTGCAGAAAAAGTGCTTTTGTTCACAACTTGAAAGTAAACGTGGTGATTAATTGCTTTAGAACTATCAGTTAAGGAGAGAGGGTGTTTGCTTTCTGATGTGTGCGCCCATACCCAAAGCTGTTCTGCTCGCCCTGTTTTCCTTGCGTGTGTGATTGAAGTGTACGCTCTTCAAAGCTGCTTTTCAGAACTCTTGTCTTCTGTGTCGGCCTCTTTGCCTGCAGAACTACCACACATCCGCGAGGAATATTTATCATTTTGGGCCTGCTAGTAATCGTGCAGACTAAACAGCGGCAGAGCTGCAAGAACTTAAGATCTGAAGTTGTTCAGCTCTGTCTTATCAAAATTGGTCTCTGTGCTATGAATGGCAGGAGCATATTCAGTTGTTTAAAATCATCCCAGGAAAAAATTATTAACCCATGCATATTTATTCCTTTCCTTCTGAATGATGTATCCAAGTTATTATTTGAAGAGGGTTCATCATTGCACTACATTATACAGTATATCCTGCAAAATCACAGAAAATTTTCTCTTCTTGAAGCTTGTTTTGTCAGTCAACTAGTGATACATAGAATGGTCTGCATATCAGTTTTACTATCACTAAAAAAAAAAAAAAAAGCATGGTTGTTATATATGACAATCTTTCCCTCCTTTTCTAGAAGGTACAGTAGAAGACATTATTTCTGAGCCTAAAAATTCCATAGCATCTTAACCACCTGTGAAATATTTTCTCGTCTTTTGTGCAGGGAGTGTCATTTGGAAATGATTTTGAAATGTTTCCAGTTACTTTTTTTGGTTTTAGCCTGACACAATGAACAGAAGATGGTTTGTTTTTCTTACAAGGCAGGGTCAGTGGATCATGTAATTAGAATTATTAAATGCTGTATTAATGGATTAAATGTAAGTGGCTGAGGGGGCGGTAGTGCTTCTTCACTACTAAAGCTGGAAGAATTTATAAATAACTAATGTTACAATAAATAAATTAAAATAAACCATTTTGAAGTATTTACACTAAAAAAGGCTGTTGTTTAGCCTTTGGTCATGAGTTTTTTTATCAAAAGGTGTCCTGCAATATCTGGAAGCTATCAGGTTAATCCGAGGAGTTGCTAAGAGCCAGAACAGTGCTGCTGTGGCTGGAAACAAAAAACCAGAACCCCGGGAGCAGAGGTGCTGGGGATGGGGGGGGTGGGGGGCCACTTACTGGGAGAGGCACGCTCATCCCCATCTGGCAGAACGTCCCCACTCAGGACCCACTGCTGAACCCACTGGACACCATCTCCTGTGGCCACACCTCGTTGGCATCGTGGTCAGTGGGAGGGGGTCAGTACTGTCTCATGCAGGGGGTGTTAAGGCTTTACAGGGAAAAAAATACAACAAGAATTGGAGATCGGGAGTCTCGTTCACACTCTGTCTTATAATTAATATCCATCTTATCCCCCCTTCCCTTCAGGGGCGTTATTCCTCCTTGTTGCCACAGTAAGTGGAATCTGTGTCAAGGCCAGAAGTTCGTCTTTTTGATCTTTTGATATTATTTGATAACAAATAAGTGATACTTAAGAAAAGATGAATGATTTTCAACGTATCACATAAAATCTTTGTTTCAGACAAGTGTTTAAAAAAAAAAAAAAAAATTTAGGCTCAAATCTTGCTGGATGTTAACACAGATCTGGTTTCCCTAAGGTTGTCTGGCCTTCCCCATGCAGTTTCTCTCACAGGCAGTGTCCGATCTCTGCAGTCAGGTGGCAACCATAACTACTGATGCCCAGCAGTCTCAAAAGAGTCTTGAAGCTGCTTGCAGCTGATGTAAATAATGATCTCTCTCTCCAGGCAGTCTTATTTGCCCAGCCAGTTGGATTGGCACTTCTGGGGAAGCTACGCAGACCCGTTTTTACCTGCCCGCCCCTGAGGATGAATCCTTGCAAAATAAGGGCCATATGATTTGGGAATGGTTTATGACAGAACTGTACTCTGGAGACTGAATTTTCACTTTAAAATATATTCCTACAACTTGAGGATGTAGAAATAGAACCAAATCACAATTTCAACTTTACTCTGATGCAACTTTTTTTTTTTTTCCCCTCGTTCAGGTGAAGAGCTTGAATGTTCCCTGGTAGCTGTGAGCTGCCTCGTTCAAGGCCATTATGAGGCTTTGAGAAATTCTTGCTGAAGCCATAGGTTCTTGCTCTTTTCCCAGATGCCTTTTTCCCTGAGGGATTTGCAGAACTGATCCAGACTTGTTAGTTTGCCCCACACCTCCTTGCAGTCCAGGCACAGAAAGGCCTTTTTGCTTTAGTCGGGTATACTTTAAACTCAGCTTTTCTGTTTGAATGATGAAGTTTTCCTTTAGTAAGATCTAGTCTGTGTGTTTCCTGCTAGATTTAGGCTAAAACCTGAACTGGATTCTTAGAGTTCTCCAAGTTCTTCTGTTCATTTCTTGCAGCTACTGTAAGTCCTCTTCTTTATCCAGTCATTTCTATCCAGCAAGTCATCTCCTATTTTACTTTCAGACCCTTTGCTGTGTGTGGCCTGTTCTCCTCCTGCACAGCTTACTCGAATACTGTGGGAATAAACTTGCCACTGTGCCCTTAAATCTAGCGTGAGACCTGCCTCAAGTCACCACCTCTACATCATCATCATCATCATCAGGGCAAGGAAACGAAGTATTTCAAGGCAGGAGAAGACTTTAAAAGCAGCTTGGAGTGTATGTATCATCTTCAGAGAAAAGTGCCGGATGCAGAAATGCATTATCAACCTGTCCCAAATCAACATGCAATTTTTGATGGATGACAGAGTCAGTCCCCTGCCTCTGTACTCCCCCCAGCTGCCCCAGGATGTTGGAAGTCCTCCTCTGAGAATGCCTTTGTGTGCCTCATGAAACCAGGAAACTACGAGTCATTTCTTGTCCTGTCTTACCCCATTTGCAACTCCAATCTGATCAATAGATTCCCTGGGAAATGAGTTACTGGTGGCTGCATTTCTCTTTCTGTTCAAGTATGGTAGAGCAGGGGTATTTGGGATATTTTGTCTGTTTTTAGTAAAAGCCCAGGGATGCAGTTTAAAGACCTTTGGACTGAGAGGATCCATACAAAGCGAAGGACCTGAGTCACCAGTCAATCCCAAGACTTTTACACATATCAAATCCTAAAGCTGCTAAAATAACATTAAAACTACTGGAAAGAATCAGCTAGAGCAGTATGTATAAATGAAACAATACAAGGATACTAGTGCATCTTTCCAGTCACAGCATTTGGAAGTTATAACTTGTTTTACCTACAGTAGCTTCAGAACATCTACAGTGCTTAAAATTCAACTGCATGTGGATAGCATGAGTAGATCACTGGTTATTGTCCATGCTTTTGGCATGACAGATTAAATATCTCTTTAATTCCTATGCACAGCTTGAGGATTTTTACAATAAGGACAGTTTTGAAATATCTGAAGTGTTGTGAAATGAAAAAGACTGTCTTACATATCAGGGTTTTTCCCACTCTTTTCATAAACTACATAAAAAATTTTATGTATTGATGGAAGTTATAGCAGGTGAATTTAAAATGCAGAAAGCAAATTGCCTTTCTATTTCTACTCTGAATAAAGGGACAACCATTCTCAACTTAACAAACCAATTTTGATGTTCCATAAACGTGCATCAGAAATTTGAAGTTAATGTGTGATAAGAAGTACAAGTACGATCAAAATGGTGCCCAAAGCATGGAATAAGTTTAAGTGCTTCATTCCCAGGATCTCCTGCTACTAGTTTACCAAATTATCGTTTCAAATTGTGAATAATTAAGACAGAAACATGGAAAAGCAGGTGACAATGACAGTATAGAACTGTGTGCTCAAATTCCTTTAGCATTTGATAGGAGATCCCGACCAAGAAACAGGAATTAGATCTACATAGCCCAACCTTGTGCTTGGCAGTCTAATTTACTAGATAAAATACAGACAGTATTTAGTTGTTGGGTTTTTTTTAAATACAAAACTTTGTCTACTTTACTGTTTTAATACAAGTCCTTTTCATAACACCTAAGAGATCATTTTAAAGAGTTAGATGTGAATCACTTTTTAATTTTAGAAGTTTTGCTCAGTCTGGATATCTGCAAGCCCACTTAATTTAGACAAAGAAGTTAATGTGTTCTGCATTTTTATTATACATGAGAAACTATTACAGAAATCATAATATTCTCTCAGTGCTCACCAGAACTTCTAGTCACTGAACATCAAAATAGCAAAGCAGGCATTACAGAGTAATTTTTCAGATTAGTTTCATATGCAGATGCTCTATTCCAGAGTAAACATCAGTTCATTTTAAAACATTTTTGTGTGAAGACAATTAGAATAACAGTTATTTTAAGAATAATAAGTGACTTTCTCTGCAGTTCATTTTCACGTGTTGGCAAAGCCACAGAGAACAGATTCTGGCTAGATAAGGAAGTTTTTATGTTTGAGTTTGAAAAAGCAGTTCAGTCTGTACCCCTGAACAAAGTCCGTGGCAGCAGGATACTTCTAAATTCTATAAATACTTAAACCACGCCCTGGAACTTATTTTTACAGTACTGTTTGTGTACTCAAAGTTTTACTTAATACCTAATCTATGTTACTGCTTTAGTTTAGTCACAGTTCTAGGATCCTTACCTTTTTGGCATATTGAATGAATTCTTTGCCTGTTTTTAATTTAAGTTATTGCTCAGAGCACTAGCGACCCAGTTCCTTCCCCCACTTGTTTACAGATGAGTTGAGTCCGTACAGAACAGATACATAAACTGTGACTACTAAGAGATTATTTAATGCTATTTAATAATCTATGTCAGCTGGCGTGCTCGTGATGGTTTTATTACAGGCATCTGAAAAAGTCCTGTCTTAAGTGGAATCATCTTAAATCTTTACTGCTTGTTATAGCCTATGCTATTTACTAATTCACATCGATTATTGCAGGTTCAAAAGTCAGTTCTTTCCATTAACACCACAAAATCCAAAGGTTTCTGTTCTATTTTTGTTAGGGAAGGGAACCACCTTCTGCTCTGTGATTATAAAACCCTTTTGCACAGAGAAAGCAGGAGTTAAAGATACCTGTATCACACTAGATAATACCGATCACTGAGCTGATCATTCTCTAAGCCATATTTCAACATTTAGAAGGAATCTGGATCAAAGATTGCCACAACTACTTAAATAAGGCCAACATTTCTTTAGTATCACAGGTTACAAGCAATAGAGGAACTAGGGGACTCACCGGTTAGCCCTTGTTGAAGAATGCTTGGTTTATGTTAAGTAAATTTCTCTTTCTGTATTAAAAGCTTCTGGCAAAACTTGAATTGCTTCACTTAAACATTCTTTTGTATCAGACTTCATCTTAGAATAGCTCTTCCAACCGATAAATGAAGACAGATCCCATAGTCTTGTGAAGATCTTGCTTTCTATACGTAAACCTGTGGGTTTTTTCGTCAGATTCGAGGCAGCATGAACTCTAGGAACTGGTGCTACACGTAACCATTTACCACCACCAGCCTTCTGCTAGAGGTGATATTCCTTAGTGTACCTGCTCTTTTGAGCTCCTTACGCAGCCACTAATTCTGTAAACACAGCTCAGATTACCATTAACAGTTTAACTAGGAGGTCTTTGCTTAACCTAACGCATTTTAACTGAAGAAGGAACGGAAAAGCCCCTCAAGATGATCTCTGGACCATATACAGGGACTAATCTCTAGGCAGAGGTTTGCTACTGAAGCACAGTGAAGCCGGAAGACACTTCTGTAATTACATCTTGGTTATTTCTTTTTTAAGAAGATAAATAAATAGTTATCCTTCACCGTTGGCTAGCCATATAGAGGAGCATGTGAGACCTCTGCTACCATACTTAAAATATTAACCAAGGGTGCACCCTGATTGCATCCTGACCCCAATTTATGGTGAATCTGCCCTACCGTGTGTTGTGATTCCTAGAGGGGGTAAATCTGCAGGCATGCAGGCAGAAGGAGAGCTGCATATTACTCCAGCCAGCATCTAGACTGTGGGGAATGTTTTCATCTTTCTCATCTTCAGGTTATTTCTAGAATAGACTAGAAAAAATAGGATAGTTCCAGTTGGAAGGGACCTACACTGATCATCGAGTCCAACTGTCTGATCACATCAGGGCTGACCAATAGTTAAATTATGTTATTAAGGGCATTGTCCAAATGCCTCTTAAACACTGACAGGCATGGGGCATCGACCATGGGGCACTGACCATTTCTAACTATTTACACAGAGCATCAGGAGTTAACAGATATCTTTCCCTTGCAGCAACTTTGCTTGCCCAACATCCCATATCGCTGATCCCGGACAGAGTTCTAAATTTATCTTAGATGTAATAAATGCTCATGCTGTCCAAATTTGTGTGCACTTATTGCAGGAAACTTACACCTGAACTTTAAGAAAAGCTACATCCAGAAATGAAGTGAAAAGTCGCGTTATTAACAGTTTTTCCCGATACTCCCCCTAAGCATATATAGATCCTACCTGGGAAGCTTCTAGACCCAATTAATCTGTCGTGGCAGATCTGCTGAGGGTCTAATCTGAGCTTCTAGATAGAAAACAATACAAGGCAGATCCTACCATAGAAGGTCAACATCCATCAGAAAAGCTTGTTTTGGACAGCATATTCGGACTGCCCTGAGCTGTGCCTGGGCACTGGAAACTGGAAAAGGCTGTAGATACAATTTTCATGGTTCTAAAAAAAGAGGCTTTTTCCGCTTCTATTTGCATCGTTGTATCAAAACTGCTGTGTTATTGAGGATCTTGCAGTGGGACTCAGGAGGTCTGGCTTGTGTTCTGTAACGAGTGACAACACAGTGTGCATCTTTGTCCCCGATCTAAATGGAGGTGGTAATAGGAGCTGTCTTTGTAGGGTACTATGCCAGATACATTGTTCTGAATCTGTGTATGAAACTAAATGGGTTAGGACCTGCTAAGAGCCTGTTAATCCTTATTTTAACTTATTTAATATATATAAAATATATAAAAATAAAAAAAATATATCAAGTATAACTTCTCAGTGAGTATCACTCAACACATTCTTTATAAGGGACAGCACGACTGGAACAGAGGAGAAACTGTGTTAGAGGAGATGTGCAGCTGGGTGCTTGTGTCAGGCTTGTTGTGGGGAGGCTGCGAGCTACCCCAGCCTTTGCCCAACAGCTAACATCTCTGCACGGCCAGCTGCGAGCTGCTGTGCCACGCTCCCACCCTGGGTCCTGCACCCCCAGAGCACCGGCCGCCTCGCCTGGAGAAGCAAAAAAATGTCCCCGAGCCTAAAAATGGGAAGCGAAGAGGGCAGGGACTGTACCCAGCATGAAACCAACTGCCATCCTGCTCAGCTGGGGGAAGGGAATGAGGAACATATGGTTGCTGGTGTCTAATCACTACTTAAAATGGTTGCCAGTTCTGCTGCTGCTTAATAAAGTGTAAACATCTTTACACAAAAGCGCCATGGGTCACTGTTGTAAATACACCATCAGTATTTGAAGTGATTTTATTTTAGTCAGCCATTTGCCTTTTCTTAAAGTGCCCGTTTACAGTGATGTATAATCAACATACTTCAAGCAAATAGTTCACAAACACAAAAATATCCCTAAAATACACAATGCGTCCAAATTATACAGCAAGACTTTGGAGCTGCTGTTCATGAGGTACTTATTTTTTAATATATACGTTCACTGACTTAACTGAAGCCAGAAATAAAGCTAAACCCACATGTATTGTCTTTTCTGGTGTCTGTTATAAAGCACCCCTCTCTGAATTATGGCAATTTCTGAAACAATTTAGTGACCTGGGAAGTCATTTAGCATTCAGGTAAATTCACAAAGGAACTTTAACTGCTTATTTTAGCATCATTAATAGAGAATAAATATGAAATGAAAAGTTACTTATTGAACTTTTCTTCTGACCCAGTTAAACACCATGTTTTTGAATCTTCTAAATTACATAACCTTTTCCTATGTACTCTGAAACATGCTGTGTGTTGTATTGTTACTTTTTCCAGGAAGACTGACTTAGAATTTTTGCTTTTTCCATAAGGGTCTGCAATTTTTCATATATCCTTTCTTGGTATTTTTGTCCGTGGCATTCAATATCAGAACACAAAACACAAGAACACTTGGTTTAGATCAGTGCTGTCCTGACCCACCAAACAGTTACAAAACTGTGATTCATATGCACTATTACTAAGCAGTGTCCTTGGTTCAATAAGGGAACCCCTTTTTTTACCCATATAAAGTAAATTCAAAGCAGAAGAGAGCAATTTGGTGAGGACATGCAAGTTTTAATGTGTTTATTTTCCTGTGTTATCGTTCATTGCAATTAAGTCCCAACAAAAGGAGCACTGCTGTAAATTATGCCTTTGATACTATTCCTCTTTTGAGGTTGGGTTGGTATAATGAGAGAGAGCATGTGGTTGGGCTTTTTGTTTTATTTTTTAATAGAAATGCATGTAAACAAGCTCTATAAAGGAGACAATCTTTTCCTACAAGGGACAGAGAAATAAATTTTGAATTATTAAAAAAAATTATAAAAAGAGAAAAAATATTTAGTGTGAAAATAAATTACATGATCCCTGTTAGGATGCATTTCTGTAAGGCATATGTGAAGACATTTCTGTCAAGAAGAAGCCAATGTCTAAAGCTTCATGGGTTCGTACTGTGAAGCAGCAATTTACAGAAATTACAAAAATGTGACATTAGTATCCTGACGTGTTCTTCACTGTCACACTCCAAAGTCTTCACGAGGAGTCAGCCGCTCGGTCTGCGGGTTCCTCGCGGTGGGGAAGGATCTTTTTCTCGGCTACAGGAGGCAGGGGTGCTTCCCGCTTGGATGAGAAAGTGAAACTGTTTAGGGCAGATGTGGCAGACGCCAGCTCTGCGCACTCTCCCAGAGCTGAACGTGTGCAGTTCTGCAGCGTGATGCTTTTGTATCTGCTTGCGTTAGCCTTCTCCACAGCTTTTCCTCTAGAGCATGGCAAGGCGTTCCCTTTCTTTTTAATTCGCCCAGCACAACATGCTGCCTTTTCAGCACTTCTTGCAATAGCAAAAGATCACTCTCAGATTTATTCTCCTCCTGTGAAAACATTTTTGCAATTCTTAAAATTATAAATCAAGGGGGTTTTATAGTTTACCGCTTTATTATTTTATTTTTACCCTTTATTTTACTTATTGCTTAGGGTTTTTAACGTAACATTTGCAATATCAGTGTTGACCGTTCCTGTTTTCTTCTATTTTTGAAGGAGTTGGGTAGCTAATATCCCATCAGCTACTACACTTATGTCTTTGTAAAATAAATTTTTCAGTATTTATCGCATTGTCAGGCTGAAAAATTGGGACAGAATCTTAAGACATACTGGTTCAAGTTGAAGGGAATATGGTAAATCAGTTACCTGTGGATTTCAATAGAAAAACATCCCTGTTCTCCTCATTGGGTGTTATGTATTCTCTGACCAGGAATAGATTATGTCATATGGTTTGCCACAAAATGCAACGAAAAAAAATCTTATTAAGTCAAAAGAAAAGGAATGTTCTTCCATCAAAGTATTCCAAATTCATCAGTTTCACTGCATTTCTCTGGAAAGGTTCTGAAGGGATGCCACAATGTTGACCATTTTAATACAGTGCTTTCCAAATATGTTAAAAACTGTTGGTGGAAGATAAGAGGCAGTCTGAAATCCAGAAGTAATTGGAAGTGCTGGTATTTTGGATGTCCCTTTGGAATCATTGGCCTTTATCACTCTTGAAATGTTAAATGCAGAGAAACCAAGGTTTCTCAGTAAAGTTCACGAACATGTGCACTGCCCGTTTTACAGTGGGTACCACTGCAAACGTGTGTAGTTCCTTGTGTATTTGGGCTGGGCTGGAGGTAACCTTCCCCACAGCAGCCCTCGTAGCGCTGGGCTTTGTATTTTTATCTATTTAGAAGAGGGTTCGTGACACACCGATGTCCTGGCTACTGCTGGTCAGTGCTCACACAGCATCAAGGCTGTCCCTCCAACCTCCAACCCCACAACCAAAGGGGTGGGCAGGAGTTTGGGGCCTCTGATACCAACTAACCGAAGGGATATTCCACACTGTATGATGTCGTGGACAGCAAAAATGAATCTAAGCGAAAGGAGGATATTTAGGTTTCCTCAAAGGTACTCGCAGCTTTACCCACAGGTAAATTTTTCCATGCATAATCATGGATTTGATCATACAGTGATCAAATAGTATACTGTAAATGTATGCTATAAATAATATCTGAATTTTGTGCATATACTAATTGTCTAAAAACTGATTCAGTCCACTCTGGTCTGATGTATACAGTTAAGGGCATTACTCTTATCACAGAATCACAGAATGAGCTTGGAAGGGACCCCTGCAGCTCATCTTCTCCAACCCCCTTGCTCAAACAGGGCTACCCAGAGACAGTTGCCCAAGACTATGTCTGGATGATTTTTTAGTATCTCCAAAGATGAAGACTCCACAGTCTCTCTGGGCAACTTGTGCCAGTGCTCACTCACCCTCACGGTAAAAAGTTTCCTGATGTTCGGAGGGAACTGCCTGTGTTTCCGAGTGTGCCCGTTGCCTCTGGTCCTGCCACTGGGCGCTGCTGAAACCACCCCCTGGCTCCACCCTCTGTGCACCCTCCTTGCAGGTATTTATACACATTAATAAGATTCCCCTGAGCCTTCTCTTCTCCAGGATGAACAGTCCCAGCTCTCTCAGCCTTTCCTCACAGGAGAAATTCTCCATCCCTTACTCATCTTCACGGCCCTTTGCTGGACTCACTCCAGTCTGTCCATATCTCTCTTCTACTGTAAAGCCCAGAACTAGACAGACGACTCCAGCTGTGACCTCACCAGTGCTGGGCAGAGGGGAAGGATCATCTCCCTCAACTTGTTGGCAACTCTCCTCCTAATGCAGCCCGGGATGCCATCAGCCAAGGGCACATTGCTGGTTGCTGTTCAACTTGGTGTCCAGCAGGACCCCCGGGGCCTTTCTGGCCAAGCTGCTGGGCAGCCACCAGCACGTATTGGCACATGGGGTTACTCCTTCTCAGGTGCAGGACTTTGCACTTCCCCTTGTTGACCTTCGTGACCTCCCTCTCAGACAGTTTCTCCAGCCTGTCTGGGCCCTTCTGGATGGCAGCACGACCCTCTGGTGTATCAGCCATTCCTCCCAGTTCGGTGTCATCTGCAAATGTGCTGAGGGTACACTCTGCCCCATCATCCAGGTCATTGATGAAGAAGTTAAGCAGGCCTGGACCCAGTATTGACTCCTGTGGTACACCACTAGTCGCTGGCCTCCAACTAGACTTTGCACCACTTACCACCACTCTCTGAACATGGCCCTTAGGACAGTTTTCAACCCACCTCACTGTCTGCTTATTCAGCCCATAAATCAACAGCTCATCTATGAGGATCTTATGGGAGATAGTGTCATAGGCCTTCCTGAAGCCCAGGTAGACAATATCTACTGGTCTCCCCTCATCTACCAAGCCAGTCACTTCGACATAGAGGTTTATCGTGTTGGTCAAGGATGACTTCCCCTTGGTGAAGCCACACTAACTACTCCTTGGTGATTTGCTCATCCTTAATGTGCCTGCAAATAATTTCCAGAAGTAGATGCTCCATCACCTTCCCACAGATGGAGGGGAGGCTGATCAGCCTGTAGTTGCCTGGGTCCCCCTTCTTGCTCTCTTAAAGATGCAGTTGATGTTTTCTTTCCTCCAGTATTTGGGCACTTTTAGTCACTGTGATTGGTCAAAGATTACCAAGAGTGGTCTCGCAGTGACATCTGCCAGCTCCCTCAGCAATTGTGGGTGCATCCCATCAAGCTCCATGGTCCAGTTTGCTGGACCAGTATTCTCACACCTGATCCTTTTCCACCAGGGGTACATCTTTCTTGTTCCAACCTTACTCCCTGGTCTCTGGGAGCTGGGATTCCTGAAGGCTGGTCTTGCTAAAAAAGACATTCAGTACTTCCACCTTTTGGTTCAAAGCAGAGATAAGGTTCCCTTCCATCTGTCACGTGCTGTAGCCTTATTTTAAAGTCCATCATATGGTAGCATTTCAGAATTTACCATGGCAAGTTGTAATTACTGCTACTCTCTATTTCACTTATTTCTTCTTCGTACATACTTCTTCTGATTTAGGTTTCAGCCAACCTGCTCTTCAGTTAGCTGTTGTTGACCTGATTGGTATGGGATTCCTTCAGTCTTCTGGTCTTTCCTTTTTCTCTCTTACACAAAATTTGAAAGGCAACTCTCACTTAGACTCATTTTTTCCTTTGCAAATTTCGCTAATAAGGCCGAGTTTAGCTCTGCTAATTCTGAACTTAGATTTTAAGAAATTCTTTCATCATTAGAAAGTTGATTGACTTCCTCACATCATCTATGATTGGCATCAATGAATACGCCGTGTACATATGGCTGGTCACAATAGATGACATTAATGAATGTAGCATGTACATTTGGTTTTGTTGACAATAGTGCAATCTCCTTGTGTGGAATTTTTGTCTAATTTTTTTTTTTGTTATATAAGTGAAGAGAGAATAATGTAAAAATTTGCAGTGAGGCAAGAGAAGTAAATACATTGCGACTCCAAACAAACATTAACATCTTCACATTTTCAGAGAAGATAGTGATGTTAAAGGTCATCACTGGGATAAAGACAAGATGGTGATAGAGTTAGTAGCATGGAGTGAAACTTATGGCTACTGAGGCAGAAGGAGAACCCAAAGGATGGGTGCATTGATAGGTTGGAACAGAAAGGTCCCCATTCCTAACTTTGAAAATGCTGATATGATACCCTGCAGGTCTCACAACAAGTGCTTTTAACAAATCCTTCACTTCAGGGTGCCACTATGTGACTGGAAAATAATATATTAAAAGGAATGTATAGTTAAAAAAAAAAAAAAATCTTGGCAACTGCAGGCCCATTAATTCAGTCTCAGAAGCATGTAAGAGTTTGGAAAAAAAATCCGTCAAAAGACATAGTGATAAATGAAGCGGAGAATAAGGATTCTGTGTGTTTATACTTAGATCGTGCCAGACTAGTCTCATAGTTTTCTTTGATGAGATAAATGCGGTAAAATACTTGATATGTCACATAATTTGTAAAATAATAATGGAGGAGGATTAGTTCAAGAACTCATATGTGGGAAGAGGCAGATGAATGGGAAAAGACAGCTACGAGAGAGTGGTATTTCACTGGTCCTAAAGGACTAGTTTGTGGAACAGAAAATAATGTGCCTGGGCAAAATGCACTGATGACAGAAAGTAGAGAAGCACTGACACTAATTAGGGGTTGTGGGGTAGGACATAGATGCAAATAGCTTTGAAGACTAAAGTGTGAAACGCGGGGATATTTCCTAGAACAAGGTGAAAAGGCATAACGTCTAGACTACCAGCAAAACTTTAACTCTGTGATCAGAGGTAGTCAGTTGGAAATGAGAGAAAAAAAATTGCGTACCAGATGATCGCCGAGGTAATAACATATGACAGAGGAAGTATTTACGTGGTGTACAGGGAGATAAGAGAACTGTTGAGTGAGAGTCTTGTGAGACCTCTGCAGCTCTTCTCCATCCAGCCCTGAGTACATGTTTTCGTGAAGGACAGAATCAAAGTGTCACCAGTATAAAAAAGATGATGAAATCAGTGTGCAAACTGCAAAGGCTTTTGTGCAAGGACAGGCTTTCACATGTGTGAGTATACGTTTCACAATGCAGTAGATAGGATTACTTGGAGAAACTAGATAAATTGATTCAGACAGACGCTCTGTTCATGGAGCTAAACTGCTTTTGCTGTCCAGCCCAACTCTGGCATCTCCACAGAGTACTGCGTTGTGCAGTGATCGGCTTATTTAACCTTGAAAAATGCAGCCTGGGGAAGAATACTGCTGCTTTCCGTGAATTCATGACAGTGCAAACCCCAAGGAGGAGGAAATCCTGTTTATCCCAAGAGACTTCCAACAGAATTAAAAACAGATATAAATTGACCATGAATAAGTGCAGGCTGGAAACTAAGAGGCAGCTTTTAACTCGCTCTGGGGTCCCAGACACCAGAAGGAGACAGACCTGCTGGAGCGGGGCCAGAGGAGGCCACGGAGATGCTGGGGGGGCTGGAGCCCCCCTGTGAGGACAGGCTGGGAGAGTTGGGGGTTCAGCTGGAGGAGAGAAGGCTCCGGGGAGACCTTAGAGCGGCCCCCCAGGGCTGAAAGGGGCTGCAGGAAAGGGGGGGACACTCTGGATCAGGGGGTGTGGGGATAGGATGAGGGGGAATGGCTTTAACCTGAAAGAGGGGAGATTTAGGTTAGATAGAAGGAAGAAATTCTTCCCTGTGAGGGGGGTGAGGCCCTGGCACAGGTTGCCCAGAGCAGCTGTGGCTGCCCCCTCCCTGGAAGGGTTCAAGGCCAGGTTGGACGGGGCTTTGGGCAACCTGGGCTGGTGGAAGGTGGCCCTGCCCGGGGCAGGGGGGTGGGACTAGATGATCTTTAAGGTCCCTTCCAACCCAAACCAGTCTGTGGTTGTATGATTCTACAATGTTCTGAGATAGCCTACTGCTTGAAAACAGCAGTGCAAAACTACTCTTCTTCATACAGGAATGCACAATTTTGTATATCATCTAGTTTTATTAATTTATCATTTGGTGTTGATGACTTAGGTTCAATACCCAGGTGCTAATTTCTTTCAAGTAATTGCTAGGTAATTGTCTTAAAGTTACAAAGGAATTGCAGTACCCTTTGATTAATTAACTGAGTACATGACTGTCAGATGGGAACCTTCCCAACGATCTTTTTTCTCTTTAACACAAGTGCATCAATTTATCATCTTTTATTTTTTAACTTTTATTTTTTCATTTTGCCAAGAGGAACCTTGTGAGTGATATGCTATCATTGTCATTTTGAATGTGGCACGGAACTATCATGCACAAATTAGTAAAAACAGCAGCCTGCTATTTGAGTCACTTGTTATCCCTTAGTTAAATCTTTTTGGGTCAAGACTGATCACCTTGACAAGTACCAGGAAGAATCATTATGTTATAATCTCCGTGTAGAACCAAATGGCAGGTTACAAAGATTGTTTGAAAAGGAGTATTTAATACGGTCTCTATAAAAAGAGCTCTGAACAATTGGTATCAGAAGGAACTCATCCAATATATAATTTTTAATGTTCCAAGAGGGAACAACTTGTTCCAATATATGGTACATGTTTTGCTTATTAAAGTAATAGGTTCATTCTTACGAGATTGCCCACTACAGTTGAAAACTAAGAAAAGTACATGAGGCAGTTAGGTCTAAAAACCAATTTATCTGAAAAGTGCTTTTTTCCTATGTTTCCCTGTCCTCCTCAGATATTACGGAGGAGAGATCTGTTCAGTGGTCTGTGCTCCATGTATATTTCTGCTAAATGGTGGTGCATTGCATTTTGAGCTCTAAGTGCCAAAGTAGCCAGCGTTGGTCAGAACAGTGTGGCTAAACTACAGTCTCTTCTCCCAACACTTCAAAATGTAGTCTGCCGTTTGTTTTTTGTGTTATAAATCAATTCTTATTGTATCTTCTGCTCAAGATGCAACAGTTATATGAAAATAATGTATAAAAGTTGCTTTACCTCTTTTAGCCCTTTAGCCTTTTTTTTTTTTTTTTTTTTTTCCCCAGAACACTGTAATGCCACTCATTGCAGTGAATTCTTAGCTGAGTGATTACTTCAGCCATATTGCTGTTTTACTTCAACAAAGGGCAGTATCCATGAAGGGTATGCATTTTTAGCAAATATTTGGACTCTTCGCATTGTCGTGGTTGGAAAACTGTTGACATAGTGAGATACTTCTCTTTTTTAATATACAAAAAAATATTTTTCTTGAAACAGAGGAAAAGGCTAGAAATTATAGCTTCTTTGTTCACAGATGCAAAACGCTTTCAAGCCAACATTCAGTCCGGAAGGTGCTAAAAACACGTTTCCAAGACTGGATCAGTCTGCTTTTGTGTTTTCATCCCTTCTTTGTCTCTGTCCTTGACATACACACAAGCCTTCAGAGAACAAAAGGTGGTAAAGCCTCTCCACCCAGATGTGTGTTGTATTTTGCTTGTTGTAAGTAGAAACATTTGCTCAGGTTTCAGAAGCACTGCTGGTACTGTTTGAGCTAGCTGGTGCTACAGAGTTGTTTACACAAACAATGCTTGTGTTTATCCCTAATGGAAGGCAGCTATTGCACACATTCAATTGTGTTTAACCCACTCCAGACAATGCATTTGTTTTAGCAGTGTCAGAATTTGGCAAATAGCAGTCTATATTAGGTTGTGCGTTAACCTGTTAATAACTGAGTAGTTGAGTGGCAATGGTTAGATTCCAGTTCCCAGTGGAAGACTGATAAACCCCACATAAAATACTAAAAGTACACTTTTTCCTTTGGATAATGAAATACATCTCATAATTGCTTTTAGTCCAGTTGTTGTCCAGTTGATCGTTCTTATTCTTCCATTTCATGATAACATTGTCTGTCAATATACAGACTCTGCCTTTATAAGGGTATTTTATATTAAGAGTTGTCCAATACCACGCATGTATTTTTGTCCTAAATAAAATGTCCAGGTGCATGCCAAATCACTTGGAATACTTTAACTTCCTTCCCCACCCCATCTCCTGATTTTATATACATAAAATCAGTCTGCACAGTCCATGAATTGCTATTACTAACAAGTCGATGGGCTGTTGGTCAAAATAGTAGTATTCCTTGTGAAGGAAAGGAAAAATCATAGGTTACTGCAGGTGTTCTGTAGGTAAATCGAGCCTTTCTTTATGTGAACACTTCAATTCTTTAATGAAGTCTGCTCGTAGAACTATTTCATCAGTAAAGAAATTCACAGAAGACAGAGCTAAGAGTTTGAGTTTTAAATGCAATTGTCTAGCAGCATTCATTGCAGTCAGAGTTGGAACACCTTTGTTCCTTAGACAATGCGTTGGCTCCTTATCCAGCCAACGTTTAGTCCTCTCACCTTTGGCATGTTTGTGGAAAAAAACTTACGTCTGCCTTGTGACTGTGAAATCCGGGTCTGCTCTTAGGCAACAGAAGAAGTGCTCACTCCCTTTTGTGCAGTGTTGTTAACTTATGTGTAGAATATTGCTGCATGTCTGACAGTCTGAAGACAGTAAATGCCCCTTGAGTTTGTTTCCTTGATAAAATTTCTGGCCTAACTGAAATCAGAAGATAATGTCTCTTTTTATTTTGTGGAGGAAAATCTCCACCCCCAGTTACAGAACTGATGTCTAATGTTGCTTGGCAATCAGTCTGGAGAACACTATTAAACAGCATTAAGTCTCTCTATAGTCTTTTCAGATACGGATGTAATGGACACTAGATTGTCTGCAAAATGTTTAAAGCTAGTTCTGTGGCTGACTGTGTTAAAGGGCCACTTCTTTTGGGTAAATATGAAATATCCAACGTATGTCTGCTGAGTCTCTGGAACGGTAACTGAGTGTATATTTTGTACTTCCAAATGGAAGATATTTTTTTTCTCATTACTATTATTATTAAATTAATTTTGTTTAATTCCAATATGAATGTATTCATTTTTTCCCCGCAGATTTCATTTCTGGCCTCTGCTTACATGAGCCAACATCTCTCAGAGGAAAGCTGCTCTGCCCTTGCATCTGTTACCCATTACCTTTACCTCTGCCAGTTCAGCTGGATGCTCATTCAGGTCAGTTTCTTAGTCTTTTTCACACCTTCCCCAAAAGCTCTGTAAAAATAACTGATACTTAGACTGTGTTTCTATTATATCGTAATATATATATCTCTACAATCCAATGCTATTAGAGAGGGAAAACATGAGATGGTCTTTATTAAACCTAGAGTGTCACAGCTCCATGGGTAAATATTTGAACCCTGTAAAGACTTTTTCCATGAATATCCATTACATTGGTGGAAGAATTTCCACATCTCACTTCATCCTGTAGAACTTACTGTCTCAAAACACTGAAGAACTATTTTTATTACAGTTAATAGCATTTCTAAGCATCTTTTATTTGGTCTCTTGATACAATCTCTTACATGTGAAATTAAATGTAAACTACACTGTAATTTTTGGAGTCAATAGTATGACTAAAAGGCATTAGACTGAAGTCAACAGACTTGTATAATATGATAAACATACCTTCATAAGTTTGCATTAAAATACGGAGTGTATACATTCATAAATATTGCCAGAATTTTCACAGAATCATAGAATCACTTAGGCTGGAAAAGACCTTTAAGATCGTCAAGTCCAACCCTTAACTTCACACTGCCAAGCCCACCACTAAACCTTGTCCCTAAGTGACACATCAACACGTCTTTAAAATACCTCCAGGGCTGGTGACTCCACCATTCCCTTGGGCAGCCTGTTTCAGTGCTTGACAACCCTTTTGGTGACGACGTTTTTACTAATATCCAGTTTAAACCTTTCCTGGTGCAACTTGAGGCCATTTCCTCTTGTCCTATTGCTTGCTACTTGGGAGAAGAGACCGACCCCCAGCTCTCTGCACCCTCCTTTCAGGGAGCTGTAGAGGGCCAGGAGGTCTCCCCTCAGCCTCCTCTTCTTCAGACTAAACGCCCCCAGTTCCCTCAGCTGCTCCTCACAAGACTTGTGCTCTAGAACCTTCACTGTAGCAGGAACCCCCTTATTTACAGGACGAGGCTGTGAGACAAGACACACACCAATATGGTTAACAGTCAAGCTCCAACATTTATTAGAAAAACAAGTCCTTATGTATTCTTGTGACAGCAAATCCGTGTGTTGCTCTGGCACACGCTCATTTCAAAAACTCGTTCCTCTCAGCACTTTCAACAAGCGCTACTAAGCATGCACAACCGGTAGAGAAATTTCTGCTTTGTTATTCTACAGATTCTCTTCTTACCCGTTTCTTCCCTAATGAGCACGAATTATCTCGATTTTAGCCGTCGTTAATCTAGACACCGTTAATCTTCTAACACAAGTGCATCATTAATTTAGACATCATTAATCTTCTAACTTGAATGCTGATGACACTTGTACATCGTCAGTGACGCAGACAGTTCGCGACCTGGCATACGCACCCACACTTCACCAGCTTTTTTGACACATTATAGAACAGGAAACGGTGTAAAAAACAATTGAACTAATGTGGGAGACCATGAACAATCAAATCTGCTATGGAAAATTACCAGTTGTAAGTTAGTCAAAATAACAAGCTGCGAGGTTATTTGAAAAATACATTACCATGCCCTTGTCTAGGAATGTATATTTAGCACTGATGCGTGAATTATGCCATTTATTTGTCAGTTATTTTAATAGGATTTGTCCATAGCACATTTATTATAGCATACAGCTTTATATATGCAGTCCATACGTTACCGTGCAAATCCTCCAATATGCAGGTTATTAGACCAAACCAAGGATTGCAGATTAGGCTATATCTAAATACAGCTTTCTCTCCCAGTGACATTCATGTAGGATCTGGCATTTTCCTGGGACTATGTTATGCTAACTTTTATTGAGAACCGTGGCAGGCTCTCTAACAGCTCCACTGTGCTCGTTGGTTTTAGCAAGCTACAAGGAGATGGTCTGTCATGTACACTGCTGCTGAAACTGCTCATAAAAATGGAGCAAGAGATCTAAGCTGCTCTGTCTCTAGCAATACTAATAGTCTTTTAATCCTTGACGCTTTTCCTAAATTTGTACCATTAGAAAGATTAAATATTCTCTCCAGTGGATGTTATTTTCTACCGTCTCATTACAGAAATTTTTCTGCTATGCTCCTTCACCTATCTTGCCTTATGATTTTCTCTTAGGTTAACTAACCTAAATTATTTTGTGAGCTGTAAATTATATTCTTCTTCACAGCTGCTGATTTACTTCATTCCTAAGTCGCTACAGATCTCCTGAACATTTATTATTTTGAACAGACAAAGTAATACTTTTAAGTTGCCATTTTATTGTGATATTTCATGCTTTGACTGCTTGGTGTTTAATAGTGTTTTGTCTTCCCATCCTATGTGTATTACATTATATTAAGTCACAAAAGGATTCCTGTTTTGAATGCTCGCTCTTCCACGGGTGAATCGCTTATCATGACAAAAAATTGTCTGAATGTTAACAGTTGGTTATTTTTATGGCTGTAGTTGAAATCCATTGTTAATTTTTGCTGGAGCAGAGTTTGACCAGGTCCTAAGAACTTGCATGTCCCATTCAATTTAGTGGAGCCTCAGGCTTGTGTTAGTCATGAAGGGTCTTCATGCAAACATGAGGGCACAGAGGAGCCTAAGAGGGAATCCTTTATAGCCTGCTGAGTGATGAACTAACAGGAGCCACCCAGAGTAAAACTCAGAGTGAAGGGAATTTCCCCTTTTTATACGTGTAGGTCTTCAGCTGTGTATAATTCTTGAAGTTTTAAAGACCCAGACCAAAAGGAAAGAAATAATCTGAAACATTGATCAACCAAGCACTCGGCTACAATTTACTCCTCTTGATTGAGAATAGGTCCTGAATTTGTATTTCATATTGCAGAGTGAGGAAACAATGCCAGGGTATTAAAGGAGTCCTGGAGACACGTCTGTGCTTAAATTGGTCCCCATGGCAATATTAGCCAAGCTTGTGGATCCAAGAGAAAACCAGACTGATTTGGGACGTCTAGATGCTACCGCTAAATCTAAACGGCAGATTTAAATGCCTGGGAAATGAATCTTCATCTTTCTCAGCATGGTATACTTAATACACGTGACTTGATTTGGAAGGCAGAATTAATATGGTATTTGTACTTACATGAGACTTAAATACTTCTGTCTGGGAAACGGCAAAATTCTGCGAACAGATTCTGTATCACTCATGCAGTCACTGTGCCCTCTGTGAGGCTGCACAGCCTATGTGCATATGCTTGATCACTGATGCATTTTACACAAATCTGCTAGTGTCAGTCATCATCACTGCAAACAGAAGTGGGTGAACGTGATAATCACGGGCAAGCAGCGTGCAGATATGTGGAACTGAAACATCCAGAAAATCCAGACAATTTTAAGTGATCAAAAGGTGCTGTAACAACATTTCCAGGCGACAAAAGTCTATAGGAAAACAGATTGAACAGTACATTTGGACCTGTAGAGATTCAATTCTGCAGTCTAGATCAAAGATCTTGACTTTCTAACTCTAGAACAACTTTACCTTTTTGTCCTAATCTTTCCAACTTCTGCATATTGCTAGGTATAGTAATTATACTTAGCATTTTGTCATATATTAAGAGTGGTTACAACAACCAAATCTGTAGCTTCATTTTCTAATTATTTTTCCATTTTTAGTTTCTTATATTTGTAGGCTTACACTCAATATCAGTATTTGTACTACACGCGTAGCTGCTACCCACATATTGACTGAAATGCAGGAATGGAAAAGACCTCGGAGTCCTGGTCCACTTTCAGAGCCAAAACAAAGGCCACATCAAATCATCCTTGCTTGTCTGATTGTTCCTGTCCCTTTGTATTGCATTGTCTTGTTTCTTGGCTTTTATAGGGAGATTTTTGTGAATTGCTGAATGTTGATAACATTACCCAGATTTTTTTAAGGATGAGGCTTTCTTGACTGCAGAAGAAAAGGAGTAAGCAAGGTACAAATTACTCTTTGTGGCCACAGAGTGAGCTTAGCCTGAAATATTTGCTTTATACTAGTCTGAAATTCAAAAGTCTTCATCCTGACAGACATCCTGTCATACAAACGTACGTTCTTACAGCATAACCTGCATTTCAAATGCAGTCGGCACTTTTATCTTAGGAGCACACACTAAGGATGCCTTCCTGTATTCTGTTACTCTTCCCATGACAAATCTTTAGTGTGACAACTATTTATCAGGAAAATTAAAAATCTTCTTTTAGCATTTAAAAAAAAAAAAAAAAGAAAAAAAAGTAAAAGTTGTCTTTTGAGGAAAAAATTAAAATTGTGTAGTTCTCAACTGCCAATTCTGACATAGAGTAAAATTATGGGAAAAGGTGGACTCGGTACTTTTCTGAGCCATTGCCATGGTGGAGTAAATCAACAGCAAAAGTGGCAGTTCAATAAGCAAACCAGAGTGAATGTCATGAGCTTGCCGTCACCCATGCCCTAATCCTCCTCCTTTCTGGATTTAATGGCACCTTACATTTTCTATAAATTTATTGCAGACTTACAAGACAAGAGCTTATTTTACAATAAGTTTAATTTAAATTATTTTTAAGAATGATTTATGGACTGCTTAACAGCTTTGAGAAAGGAGTTATATGAAGTGAAAGCTGTGGCCGTTCCTAAAAAGAAGGAAGGAAAACAGTTTTCCCACTGAGCTGGGAAATACTTTAAGTATTTTGAAGCTAATATTTATCAGATATCCACAGATTATCACTGCAGATAAATGAATGAATAACTAAAAAAAAATAAACGAAAGTGCCCTGGTTTTGGGAAGGTAATTTCAATTAATTGCCTCATTCTAAAAGAAAAAACGCTTCACTGAAGTTCGCATTGTGTCATTAGAGTGAATTTGTAATTGCTTTGCGTTCCGCATCAGAACAATCACTACTTGTACATTTGATCTTACACCTGAGCAGCTGGGAAATGGACTGTACATTTTATTCTTCTGTAGAACTGGTTATTGTTGCAACATGGCAACCGGAAAGGATTTGCTAAAATTAGCTCCACTATTTGTATTTCATTGATTGAATTTTTGGAACATCAAAAGAGGTTGAAGACACGAACTTAGAATTATCAAGATAGAAATGTCACTGTGCGTGAAATGGTGAACTACCCAAACCCCCTTCTATCTTTGCAGCAGCACTGGTGTTAAAGTGTTCTTCTGTGATAAATGAGGTGAAATAGGTAAAGATAACTGAACAAACACAGAGCAAGGACATGAGGTACGGCTTCTTAGAAAGCAATCTCAGTTGGATGACTGAGCACAATGTTCACCAGATTGTCAGAATTAGTAGAACCAACAATCCCTGCACATAATGGCATAAATCAGTTCAAGGATTTTGCTATCTGGAAGTGCTCGCAGTGAAGCACAGCCCAGTCAGGACTACAAGGGCATAGAATTTGAAGAATGTTTATTGGCATGAGGTGACATACAGAATCTTGAGTGTGTTTTAAATCCCATGTAAAACTTAAGAGGGAAGAGGACATTATAAGAGAACAACCAAATCTTTCCACAAAATGCGGATTTTTTTTTTTTTCCAAATACCATTTTCATCCATTTAATGTTTTTTCCTGTGAATGTCCAACAATGGAATTACTAGTTTTTCTGTGTTCTTTCAACCCACACAGGACAGTTACAATTATATGGTAGGATTCTAAGTTCTTTTGAGGAAAACAAACTTTGCCTTTGTTCACATAGCACCAATCACCAAATGAAAATAAAAAAAGGTCGTAATAATTACTATATAATTAATATAATTACATACACTGGACTTATTTATAAAGTGTCATTCTCTAAGGGAGCATTTAAAATGCTTATTAAACTAATATTTTTTAAAAAACAAGTTGTTAGCATATGCAATATGCTTTATGATTCATGGATAGAAAATATTGTATATTCATGCTATATAAACCACAGAAAAAAAACCCTGTAATGATAATTAACTGATGAGACTTACATAAAGAATCCACAAACCACTAATTAAGTTTTTGATTGTGAAAATTCAGTCTGCCTGAACAAACTTGTAGACAAACCCTTGGCTGAGGGTGATCTGCAAAACTTCACAAACACAAATAATCACTTTGCAGTTGTCTTCTCGCTGTTTATGGATTTTACCTATTTTAACAATAGACAGCTGCAAATTAAGCATATAAATCCAGATTATTTTGTGAAATCCATGTGTAGATAATGGAGAGAGATGAGTATGATTGGGAAAGGGTCAATGAGAGCCTGAAGATGTCTGTCCTCTCTCAGTAGAGACTGTCAAGGCAGTCTAGAGGCCTAAGCTTGAACTAGATGCCCTCTAGATAGAAAAAGGCAAAATTAATCCCTTACTCAACCCATATAAAAGACTGTAAATAATTATACAATGTGCTGGTATAATAGGTTTGAAATGGAGGAAGTGAAGGAATATTGTGCAAAACATTTTTGTTATGGATAGTTTAGATGTTTATTAGAAAGTAGTACTGTGTATAGATGTGCATAAAAAAATGCTCAGCACATAGGAAAGTGTTTCTACTATTAATTTCTTACAATGCAAAGATCCATGCAAAACTCCTAAGTTGAAGAGTTTCCTTACTCATACTACCAGTTCTTTCAAGAGATTTCAACTATTCCACTTCTTCATTTTGATCCATATATAATTTTAAATTCTTAGTCATGCTGTTTGATGATGAGTTGATGATAAGAAGACACCAATTATTGTAGAGAAGTATTCATATTCACTTGCATTTTTTTCTCAAACGCTTACACAAATATTACACAGAATCACAGAACCATTGAAACTGCAGGGCTGTCTTGAGACTGCCTACTCCCACACGCTGGCTCAAGCAGAGTCAGCTAGGGCAGGTTGCCCGGGACCATGTTCAGTTAGGTTTTGATGACCTTTAAAGATAGCGACTCCACAACCTCCCTGGACAGCTTGGCTCAGTGTTTGACCACCCCCACAGTAAAAAAAGCTTTTTTTCTTATGTTTGGATAGAATTTCACATATATTAATTTGTGCCCTTTGCCTCTTGTCCTGCCGCTGGGCACCACTGAGGAGGCTCTGGCTCCCTCTTCATCATACCCACCCATCAGTTATTTATACACAAATCCCTCTGAGCATCCTCTTCTCCAGGCTAAACAGCCCCAGCTCTCTCAGCCTCTCCTCATAGAAGAGATGTTCCAGTCTATTAATCATCTTCATGGCCCTTTGCTGGACTTGCTCCATGTTTTTGTTGTACTGGTGAGCCCAGAACTGGACCACGTTAGAACTGTTGGAAGAGGTTAGTGCATCTCCTGCAAGAAGATACACAGAGTTGAACAATATTATAGAAAGATTAAGTAGAGATGAGATTTAGCAATATTATGTCAGTCTTTTCTATGAAGGTATGGAAAGCCAAGAAGAAAGCTACTTCTGCACCACAAAGCCATTTTTGAACTGCGAAAATAGTGTTTTCTACTAAACAACGTGTCCCTTCCTCTCTGATAGTCTAATTCCAAATCTAACAGTTATATAAATAAGCACGCTTATTTTATAATCAGTCTCTTTTGATTACTTAAAAGAAGAAAATGAGACCAAAATATGTTTGAAAATGTTTATATATACACATATGCTGGGACAGAAATTTGCCTTTCAGAGTGATTTGTTTTTTTGGGATGTCTAAGCATCCACCAAGTCTACTGATTAATATTCTGCATTATTCTTCAGGCTGTTAATTTCTGGTACGTCCTGGTGATGAATGATGAACACACAGAGCGGCGCTATCTGCTTTACTTCCTTTTGAGTTGGGGGCTTCCAGCTTTTGTTGTGATCCTGCTTTTAATTATCCTGAGAGGAATCTATCATCACAGCACAGCACAGATTTATGGCCTTGTCTACAATGATCTGTAAGTTTTCCTTTAACAAGGCACGAGCTAACTATTGTACTCTCTCTTTTGCTTTATATTTAACTTGCTTGCTCGTAGAGAAGGGGATATGCATGCAGCACAACGCAGTGAGGGGCAGGGGATTCCTCATTTGGTGGAGGTGAAGCAAGTGTGTCACCCATATGCAATGCATCACTCCCCATGGAACTAGGCTTTGCTCCAGTTTCTCCACAGTTCCATCCTGGGCTGAGCATTGGCAGAGCCAGCTCGAGCATGTCTGCTTTGTGGGTAAATTATTTATTCTCTTCTGAGATGGTGCGGTTCCAGGGTAAAGGATATAAATGGTTACTGCTGCAAAAGTGAGCAGAAGAGCATGTTTTTCTTCCATTTCATTTCCACGTTTTAAAAAAACACAACACCAAACCCAGCCTTGAGATCCCGCCTCTTAGATTATTAAATATGTTCTCTGCTAACAATGTTTCAATATTAACATGTCAAATATATTTCCTGAAGTGTTTCTCTTGGAATATAGAGTATGTTGTATTACAAACTGTTCCAAATTTGAGCTTTGCTGTAATGCCAATAATTAACACAGCCCTTTTAAAACTATATATAACTTCAGAAAACTGCCCTAATTAAAACAATTCCTAGAACTTTAGACATTTAAGTGGAAAGATACATAGATAAATATTTTTGTTCTCCTTCCCTACCCCTTTGACACTGGCCCCTTTTCTGGCAAAGCTAATCTATAGCTTTGATATAACCTAGATAATAGTTATTCTAGGATATGAGGCTATTATGTTTGTTCACTTTGTGTCATAATTACATGCTTCATGCGCCAGAAAGAGTAAACAGAAAACTTTTAAAAAAATAATATAAGAAAGTACAAGTTCTTTTTATGGAAACTTCTTTTAATGGTGCTTGCAGAGTAAACCCGAAGCAGAATATCTGTGCATCATTCCATTATAACTGAACATAATTCAGTACAGTGTGGTTTTTTTGTCATACAAAGGGAATTGCTTGAGAAGTAGATACTAGAATTCAATATCCATGTGTCTGAGAATATGCATATACGTATATATGTGCAGTTATAAATATTACTTGTGTATATATAAATGTATACGTGCACCGTGTATGATAAGCAGGCATACCTGATTTAGATCTAAATGAGCTATGCTCTGTACTACAAGCTGTCCTGCCATGCTAGCCAAGGTTTAGTTCCACGATAACAGACACCATCTCTCAGCTCAAAAGAATACCTGAGGTCCACAACAGCAGACCATTTCTGATATTCACACATCAGGGACCGCTGCACAGCTCTACACCGTCCCATACACACAGACTTTTCTTTGCAGAACATGGTGAACGAGAGTATTGTATTTTTCTTCATGGTAAAACACTTCCACGTGTATAGTAAACACAAGAAATGTGTGTAGCATAATCAAGTCTTCTGATTGCTATCAGGCTGTGGGTTGATGGTATCGCTATGCAGTGAACCACCTTTTCGCAGTTGTTGTCTTTTGATGTCCATGTCTCATTCATTCAAAAACAAGGAAAAAATCCCTGTGTTCTGATAAAATCATCAAACAGAGGAAAATTACTCAGTCCAACTCATTTGCCCAAATTAAATATAAAACTTTTCCAGCATCTTGTTAAAGTGGGCAAATGACAGAAATCATCGCAAGCTTAGTGAGTGTGCAGCGTATTCCAGTTCAGTCAATGTGAACACCGTAAGGAGATACCTGCAAGGATTTTCATAAATAGCATCGATGCTGATTCCTAATTCCAAGAGCACTTTAAGAGTTGCTCTTAATTATACACAAAGAAGACTTTCAAAGGCCGGAATGTAGGAAAGCAGACAGATTGAACTACATCATGTGGTTTGTTTTCTCCAAACCAGGACGTAGTAGTGGAAAAGGTAACAAGGAGATTTCCAAAGTCAAGGCCATTACATGCCAACTTCAGAATCAGCCTCAGAAATAGTTTGAGAACAACGGGGTGATGCCTAGGAGCTCATTTCATGTGAGAGCTGGTAGGCTGGTTAAGATAATAAAAGCAGTAAAGCCTGTTATCTTAGCTCTCTTCTAAGTGATCACTCCTTTGGGCATTTTTGGATTAGTGTGGTGTCTGACCAACTGGTTTTGCTCCTCACCAGAATGCCATGGGCACAATTAATAGCCAACAGGATAGCTGTGCTGAAAGAACTTAATTTTATGCTTGTACTGAGCAAAAAATTTGAGCTGTTTTGGATTTTGTGCTTCAAAAGAAGTATTATGACAGGGCCTGGCTTCAGATACGACAAATTCTACACTCAAATGCATGTATTTTGCACAATAACTCCCATAACATGTCACACTATAAAACTAATAGGTTGCTGTGGTGATAACAGTAATATACATACTGGTGATTATCTTCATAATTAGCAGAGTTTATGTGGGGCATGAACAGTGCATTCTGGCATTATGAGAATTTTTTAATGATACTGATAAATTTGTCTGTATCAATGCCACCACACAGCACGATTTTTTATATTTTTTTTTCAGATCCTAGCTCAATTATGTGTGAAAGAGCTAACTGCCAATAAAAGGCTGTTTTACTCCTCCCTTTGCCAGTTCCCCCATTGCTCAGCTAAAGAGGTGAAAGGCCGGAAAAGTTGCTGATGAAAGCGATCACATCAGCATAGCTGGAATGAAAGGAGCAATGAGATGGGCATTTGCATAGGATGGGGTGGAATGGAGGAAGAGCTGTCTGTCTGGATATCTCTAAAGAAAAATGTGGAGGTTCTGTGAAGGCCTGATACAATACCTTTACTAAGGAAAGTAATAAGATTTGATCCCCACTTAAAAATATGCATTAGTTCTTATGCCTTCTTTTAAAAAGGAGTAACAAGTTATTTCAGATGCAGGTGTCTATAACTGCACCTCTGCTTAATTTCTGTGTGTAAAACCATTGGCTCAATCATGTCACATGAAAATTCAAAGTAGGGGCATTCTCTGCGTGCAGCTGACCAGTAGAACCAGCCTGAACAGGCACTTGACATCTATCTGGTGTTTTACTTTTTGTACGGTAAAAAGTCTTACATGAAAATTTGTCAGTGTTTGTAAACGAAATCTCTAATGTGTCTCTAAATTTCAAGTATATTTTCTACCCTGCTCTCTAGTAACCGTGCTCTAAAATGTATATCCTTGCTTAAGAATTGCCATGATGGCTGATGCATTAGTGGTTTTTAGTGATAAAAGGCAGGTGTCAGCTCCTTTCAACTGGCTAATAACTGAAATTTGAATTAAGCTTTGAAATGGATGGTTTAAAATCACTCCGAAAGAAATATATTATCCTTTTGTATTTCTGAGTTTTTATGTCATACAGTCAATTTTCCAATCCCTGCTTGAATGTACTGCAATCTTCATCTCAAATATCTTCTAAGGACCTAAATGCTATCATTTAGGTACACACTGCTTTTAAAAAATGTTTCCTTTTGTCATTTCTTATTACACTGAATGTCACCATGACTTTATGTTGTGACATAGAGACCTCTGGATAACCTTTCTCTTTTTTTTTTCTTTTTTTTTTTTTTTTTTTCCTTATCTCCCATCTGATTGTCTCTTTTAGAACTATAAACCAAACCCACAGTTTGTGTTTCTTCACATGAATTGGCTTTGCACACTTCAGCACCCTTCTTCTCCTCTTGAGAATAATTTTTCTTGTTGAATAAGAAAAATGTATGAACAGATCAGACGAATTCTGATCACAAGAAGACAAGAGTTCAGCTTAAAATTCCAAAGCTCGCTGTTGTTCCCAAAATTCAGACAGTTCAACGTTTGCTGTTGACTTGGCATATGCAGCTAGCCAGTCATGGCCTTATTTCTGAAAATCTTTTAGCTGATGTTCTCAGAGTGAATTTAATCTTAGCAATATGTTTAAACTGAGTAATGTATTTCTAATGAGTCTCTTGAAGTACAAAGACACAGTTCACCTGCTAAGGTGGAAAACATGGAGGCAAATCGGAACTGTAGATATGGCAAAAGAGATGGAAAGTGCACTGCAGAGGTGAGGAAGGGGATGTGAGGAATTAGATACAATCTAGCTCCCACCAGTTTCATCCTGGTCCCATTCCTGGTTAATTTGGAGACAAATGTCAGCAATATATGCGTACCATGCATCACAGGGGATTTACAGACTGCAGACAGTTCTAGAAACCAAAGGAGGTAGGGATAGAAAACCTCAGACTGGTGAATGACTTGAGACTAGCAACAATTCAATCATCTTTTAGAAGAAAACTGTGTTTGGGTTCATGATGTCACCGAAATCAGGAATGAAACTCCTTAACGCTGAGTTTTCTCACTAATAGGCAGACATTATTTAGCCAGGACCTGAGGGAATCGGTCCACCTAACATGTAGGTTGCCTCAGCCAAAGCTAATCTCACTCTGTTACATACATATTCATTAAATTTCCCGGAACTAGGTATATCTACATAGTCATTACTCATGGGGTTGGGTCTCTGAGGGGCTCCATAGGGTCTTTGGTGGTCGTTAGCAGTCATTAGCTCTGTTTGTTACAGTCCCTGATTACTCATCTAGTTCTGACAGTTTTCTAAAGTACATTCTGAGATAAACTGGCGAAAAATATCCTTGATGATTAAAAAAAAATATCTAGGAGGATCCCTTATAAATCTCTTATACTTAAAAAACAAAGAAGCAAGCAAAATGACTTCTAAAATAGGAATCCTCAACAATAAAGTAGCTTTCTAATTTCTCATAGAGCCCTAAAAATTTAATTATCCACACTTGCATACAAGTACAAATTTCAGTACCCTTGGAAGTCAGTGGAACCACACCCATTTGCAGGGTTTTGCCTTAACTCATCTGAGATCAGAGGCCAGAATTTTTTAATTACAAGTATCAGGTTTTGTTCACAAACATGAGTTTAAAGGTTAATTATGCTACATTCACTGGACTTGTACACAAGAGTACCCAGAGCTATAATAGCTGTTACCAAAAAAAAGACTACTGCTTTAAAATTGTTCAGAATTACAGCTCAGAGCTTGAACTTTTAAGTAACTTGGGTGGTTTGAAAACTCTTAAATAAAATAGCATTGTATATGTTTTTTATATACTTGAGAAATACTCTTGTTGCAGCTTAAGCTTTGAGCCTGACTAGGTCTTCTTCTCCTAAGGAGGCCAAAGGTCTGTTTTTATTAGAGTATAAACTAAACCACGTAACCTTTGAAAACGATAAAACTGGAAGTGATTAGACATAACAGAATACAAATTTAAAAGTTTATAAACAAGCATCTCCCTGCCCACTGTGGCCTTGCAAAAGCTGGTCAGGCTGGTTTTCAAGCATGGCTTTTGTCAAGCTTCAGCCTACCTTCTTTAATTGAAGCAAACTGTATAGTTTCCTCTAGTTCCCAGAACAGAATTTTTGGTTATTTCTGAGACGTGGTGGTCTGCTCCTTACACTTTTCAGAACTCTTTTCCTTCTGCCAATCCCTCCAGTTTCTAGAAGTGTCTCTTTTTTAGCAGGATCATTTATTTGCCCAAGGGAAGAATGATCTCCCCTCTCAGGAGGTCCCACCTGATTCACTAATTTTCCTCTTTAAAATCACCAGTGGTAAACAAACTGACCACAGAAGAACTGCATGTACCGTGACAATACTTTAAAATGACAGAAGTATCCGTGTATTTGTTTTCAGTGTTAGTGATATGATAATATCTCACAGCAGAAAAATGCTAAGTTAAATGTTCTCACAAATATATCTTATATTGTCGGCCATGTCAATACCTATGAAAAATCATAGAATCACAGAATTCCAGGTTGGAAGGGACTTCAAGAACCATCTGGTCCAACATTTCTTGGCCCAACCACAGTCTAGACAAGACGGCCCAGCACCCTGTGCAGCTTAAAAGTGCCCAGTGTTGGGGAACCCACCACTTCCCTGGGGAGATTTTTCCAGTGGCTGATTGATCTCGTTGTGAAAAATTTTCCTCGTGTGTCCAGTCAGAATATCCCCAGGAGTAACTTGCACCCATTACCCCTTGTCTTCTCCTTGTGGCTCCTTGTGAGTAGAGAGTCTCCATCTTGTTTGTAGCCACCCTTTAAGCACTGGAACATGGTGACAAGGTCTCCCCTAAGCCTTCTCTTCTCCAGGGTGAACAAACCCAGTTCTCTCAGCCTTTCCTCACAGGACAGGCTGCCCAGTCCCTTGATCATCTTTGTGGCCCTTCTCTGGACTCTCTCCAGCCTGGCCACATCTTTTTTGTATAGCGGAGACTAAAACTGAACACAGTATTCCAGGTGCGGCCTGACAAGCGCTGAGTAGAGGGGAATAATGACTTCTTTATCTCTGCTGGTGATGCCCTTGTTGATGCAGCCCAGCAGCCTGTTGGCACAGCAGCACACTGGTCACTCATGTGGAGCTTGCTGTCCACCAGGACCCCCAGGTCCCTTTCCAGAGCTGCTCCCCAGCTGGGTAGATCCCGGCCTGTGCTGCACTCCTGCATGATGTTTTCCCAGGTGCAAGACCTTACACTTGTCCTCCTTGAACTTCCTAAGGCCCTTGTTAGCCCCCTCTTCCAGCCTGTCCAGGTCTTCCCGCAGGGTGGCTCTCCCTTCCCAAGTGCCCACGTACCCACTCAGTTTGGCATCACCAGCAAACTTCATCAGGGTACACCTGATCCCATGATCCACGTCACTTACAGAGATATTAAACAGCGTTGGGCCCAGTATCGATCCCTGGGGACCCCACCTGTGACAGGCTGCCAGTCTGAAAAGGAGCCATTTCCCACCACCCTCTGGGTGCAGCCTGTCAGACAGTTCCCCCCCACTGCACAGACCCCTTGTCCAGACAAATGATGAATGAAAAAGAATGAAAAAAGATTGTCCTGCACAACTCCTTTCTAGAAAAAAACTTCTATCTCCTCTACAGTCTAGTTCAGGGCAGAAGTTTTTCCAGCAAAGTCACTGGATCTGTGACTGTGCAGCCACATCCAAGGGACAGGAGAACACAAGGCTGGAAACAATGAACTTCTTTCTGTGACTAAGAGTTAACAAGTCTTCCTGTTACTCACACCGCAGTCTTTCTGAATCAGGTTCTTATACATGGGCACAACACAGGGCACAAATTAACGTCTAAGGAGCCATGGCCAACATTATTTGGAAAACAAACTTCACAAAAAATGCTTTCCGGTGCCAGGTGCATAGCAGTGGGTCAAGGGCCCTTTGTGTGTCCTCACACACGAGTGGGGAGACAGAACTGGATTTCAGACAAAACAAGCAGTGAAGCTGCTGATTGAATGCTGTTTCCTTCAGTGAGTCACACCCCGCTGGGTTGTACAGGAGTGGTAAAACAGAAGCGAGGAGACAGCTCGTGCTCTGATACTGTCTTAATTGTTGGTTTGTTAACACCTGTATGCTTAGAGCTGTAAAATGCACAAAAATAAGGGTAGTCTACACTCCCAAAGGTACTTTCATGTGGTGAAGCACAGATGCTAGCAGGGTTTGCATCACTTCCCAGTGTAGTGAAGAAGTGGAAGGCTTGAAAGAAGCACAAACCTGTAAATGATTATCCTCTGCTTTTATATCTGGTGTTAGACAAAGTTGTGCGTGATGAGAAATGTTTACTTCAAAGTCCTGCCAGGACTGGAAGTTTGATTGATAAGTCCCATCAAAAGATTTCTTAAATAAGTTTTAACTCATAGGGATGGGGACAGTCTAGGCTCAGGGCTCAACCCAAATGCTGCTGTAAGGATAAAATCTTCACGAAATAGATTTCCAGACACTACTTTTACGTTTTATTTCGAGGGCTACAGCCCCACACCTTCTAATTACTTACTGCCTGCGCTTACAAGGAGGACCCTGTAAACCTTTTTTTTTTGTTGGAGATAGAGTCATGCCAGGCTGGTGCACTGACACTTAACCACATAAGACAAAATAGTGGATGCTGTTCTGGGTCTCACCAAGCTGCATGACTGTTTCACTGCTGGCACACATTCTGGGCACTGATCCCTGGCTTGCTAGCTGTTCCCTAAAATAGAGCCCTGCTTTCTTAAATCCAAGGACTTGTGCCACTACCAGTAACAGGAATTTTTTAGCTTGAGCGAGCTAATTGCTGTCCAAGTATTTGACTGAAGTCTCATGTCCCCTTCCCATATTGCTTCAGAAGTGCTGAATTTAGTCCAGAGACTTAGAACAACATGCTTGAAGCACTAGGCTTTTACAGGCAGGAATAGCTAAGAAAATAGCTAAAAATAGCCAGAAAAAGCGTTCAGGGATTTTAATAAACTGTCAGACGTGCTAAGAGGAAGAGGTTTGCATGGTGAACGGATGTGGAATTCCCATCCCCTAATACCTAAGCCTTAGTTTATATTCCACGTGGACTTGGAAGTGTCTCCCCAATGGTCTTCTCTCTCCTGCTTGTGCTTCCTGTTATCCCGATTCTTCTACCTCCTTTTTCCTCAGTTCACTGTTGTATCATCTAGGATTTCAAAGCTTTTGCAAACCACTGTTGCTAGAGCTCGGCACAGAGCAATGCTTGAGCATCTGGATGCGAGGCCGAGCGCTGCGCAAACCACTCAGCCGAAGCAGTAGGGGGAAAAAAGCCTGTATTTTCCACTGGCTAATTTCTCACCACTCACTGCTTTGCCCTTCTCGGCAGGGTAAATTATCCCATGCTGAGCTCTGTGCTACCGTAGGAGAAGTGTTTCTGATGGATCAGAGCTACTTGGGTTATGCCTAAACTGCACTACAATATAGACATTCCCATATACATATGTATATATGTGTGTACTGGGCAAATTACCCCACTTCCCTGACCTATGGCAGAAGTTAAGAGAGTACAAAGTTTGACCTTTTTGTATTCTGTACTTGTGCTTTATTTTCTAAACCCCTCCATTATTTCCAGTGAAGCTGCCTAATGTGCTACCCACTGCTAAGGGTTATTTAGGAATCTCTTACTGCTAAATGCGATGGCTTTAATTACCTTTTATTTATCCCTCATTACCAACACATGTTTTCAGTGGAGGACAATAGTTGGGGGTGGGGGCAGGGGGTTGAGTGCTTTTTATATCTTGGCAAATATTTACTGTTAATGTTAAGCAAATGCTAGCATATCAGAAACAGACATAATCGCTGTGCTGTGCTTTTGAAACATTAAAACAAAGAAAGATAAATTCCGGCTGATTTGAGTGATGGAATTTTGAAAGGTGATTAGAGAAGAATACTTGTTACTAAGGTAAAATTTCCAACCGCTGCTAAGTTCTGACAAACCAAGGTAGTTTTAAAGCATTTCAAGAATAGCTTGTTGTAAGTGAAAGTTGCACCCACAAATGACCTTGGAGCCTGATCCTTCAAACAGGTTCCGATGAGGGGATTTCTGTGCCCATGCAAAACTCCAGAGACTCCTGTGTAGTACTATGGCAGGAGTAACAGAGAACTTCTGCAGGATGAAGGCTTGCATCCCTGCCACTGACAGCTTTAAAAAGCTTCGTATTTCCTTTCAGGTTGTGTAAGAATTTAGCAAGATAGTCCCTCCTACTTCATGATCTTTAATTAGCAGAACGCCGCCTACTGCTACTAAAAAAGATTGTTCTTGGTTCATCTGTTTTCCAACAGTTTAGAAAAGCTTTCATCTGATATGCTAGAATATAACAGGAAATGCTAAAATAAGCAATAGTGAGATCAATATGAGCAACTGGCTCCGACTACTTCATTGACACTGACATGCTATTTATAATAAGTATATATCTAACCTCTTGTATTTGATCTTCCTAAAAAGAGTAGTAAAAAAAAAAAAAAAAAAACAGGTTGGGGTTGGTTTTTTTTTACTTCACCGCAGGAGTGTTCTGCGATAGGTTGATTTTGTTCTCACATTTTAGTTGTGTGAAGTACATGGGCATTGACTGTATTTAATGCAGCGAGCTGTGCTTTGCAAGGCAAACTCTTGTCTGAGCTATGTAACAGCACCAGTAATTATATAAAAGTGTATCTCACCGATCTGTGCTAAAATGCCTATGAGAAAAAGGAACACAGCTTTAGGAGATTGATGTGTATTAGTAGTATTAAATTTAATTGGCGGTATGGCTTATACAGAACCGCTATGCCTGACAGAGAGGCCACAATAGAAGCGTTTGAAGTGCGTGCTTATCCTGGGCATTTATTGTGTTACAACAAAACATGCAGATTAGAAGAAGTACACATTCTAAATACTGTTTTGAAGTGGGGAAAAAGGCTTTCGCATTTTGTTTTTCTTCATCCCAAAGGGCAGGACTGTGAAAATGTGCCTTATTTGACAGTTTGCACATAGAAACATCTCCTTTACCAGCTAGATTTACCTTAAAATCCTTGCTTGAATGAATGGATAGAAATAGTAAGCTGGTTAGGAGTGTCTGCCCTAAAATCTAGTACAAGGGAAACATTTTCTTGCATGTGAGAAACTGTAACAAACATTAAATAGTAAAAAAACCCAAACCGTAATAACAGATGATTGTTTCAAAGCCATTGATAATGGCTGATACACACGGGGAAGAAGCCTTAGAAATAAACAGGAGCAAGATAATTAAAGAGCAAAATAATTAACTGAAATCAGACCATAAGTCCTTACATAATTTTAAAAATGCTGTGTTAGCAAGAACCCTGCTCTAAGAGATTTCAAACCCGCTGCTACCAGCATATTTTCCTGGTGGAATGCTGAAGGCTCCAAGTCTTCTGGGACTTCTGGGATGATCTGCCTGGGGACTCCAGATCTTACAGTGCTTTGGAAGCCTAACCTGTATTAATACAGTGCTTCTGCTAAGTGCTTGCTGCTTCTCCTTTGGTGCTTCCTCAGTATTAACTTTCACAGGAGGGGGCAAAAAAAAAAAAAGAGGAAAAAAAAAAAAGTATAAAATTGTTCTGAGAACTTTCCAGAGGATGGCATAATGAGAAGACTGAAACACAGTGGGCCATGTTCTAAAACAACAGCAGATGACATTTTGGGTTCTTATTATAGAAAAGCATTGCTTAGGCATTTTATTTTTCTCCTTTTCCCAACTGTTTAGCTCTACAGTGACAGCAGCAGTAGAGAAAAACAAAGAAATTGTATTTTGCTTTATTATGCAATAGGTCTGGTTTATTGACAAGGCTGTTGTTGCACACACTGACTCAAATTGAATCTTCTGAAGATCCTGTTCTTCGCTGTTTCAAAACAGCATCTTGGCACTTCTTCATTCTTTGTTCGTGGTGGACTGGATTTTCCCCACTGTTTTCTATCATCGGTAGTTATTCTGTACCTCCGTTAATCAATATGGTTCTATTTGTAATGAATTCTGACATGTGAGTCAATGCGATACGGTCAAATTTCTAGCAGCAGTTCCCACTGATACAGAGTTGTCTTTCAAAAAACTGTTGGGACAGTCTGTCCAAATGTAAACAAGAGTGAGCAAGCCTTGGACTGGTTTCTGGCAATTGTAAGTTCCACTGCTTTCTGAGTTTACATTTCTTAACCAAAATGATCTAACTGTGTTTTCATTACCTTTTTTTCCCCTTCTTCTCCTCTTCTCCTCACTCTTTTTCTTCTTTCTTTTGCTTCATAGAGGAAAGAAACTAAAAGAAAACTAAATAATGCCAAAGGGTCGACTGCCACATTACCACTCTATAAACTCTGGAAAAACTGTCACTAAACATTTTGCGTTTCATTTGACACATCCAGTAAAAAGAATTAATTTCCCTGTGTTGAATTATTTATGAAATAAAAGGTATGGGCCCATCTCTGAGCTAATCCGCGTGAGATATAAACTGATTTTAATTAATCAAACACAGCTTTCTTTTTCGTTCATACCAAACAATATCCACAGCACTAGCATGGGCAGTAAAAGGTTTCTTGGTTTCATTTTCCCATCATGCGGATGAGGTGACAGAGGCTAAGTACAGCACTGGATCAAAGGGGTCAGTCTAGCCGTGTTGTGCTTTGGGCAGTAGTATTTGATTACAGAAGTCTCAAAATGGACTTTTTTCATAGCTGTACTGGACTCTTTGGGGCAGTTTTTATGGTTCATAGGAGGTTTGCTTTGCTTTGACCCATAAGCAGATGATGTTTGGTGCTCCAGGGAAAATCCCCTATTTCCTTTTGAGGAAAAGTGGTTAAACAAAAGCAAAAATAACGTCATGGTGTTGCCTTTGAGCTGCAGCTATAAGGAAAGCACTTGCCTTTTAATTTTTTTTCCCAAAATAATTCCAGAGATACACACAACCTTTCTCAATCAAGTGCTTTGCTGAAATTATAGAGTGAAAAGTTTTTTTCCCCCGATTCCAGTTTTTTGCACCACATCCATTAGGTAAATAGGGTGAATTGAACCAGGAATCTTTTACATTTTTACATCAGAATTTGTGACGTTTTCTCCATGGATCAAGGCCACATCCAAAAGTAGGATAACCTGTGAAAAAGCTTGTGGAACATCGTGGCCATGGGTTTATGAAGAGCTTGCACAATGTGCAGAGAGTAAGATTTCTTGCACAGGTGCATGTAAGATGCACTTGTAGCTCCAACCAGACAGGTATTTTTGGGTCAGAGGCTCGGTGTTTGTGTCTGTGCGAGGTGCCCCGTCTCCCCCAGGGAACTGTGCCAGCTTCGGGACGCTCAGCTGCAAGAAGCAGCTTATCTCAGTGTTTCTGCAGCACGCCGACAGTGGCTAACCAAGCACAGCCTTGTAAAACCCGGCTGATAAACAGCTGGTGGAGCCAGTCACGCTCACCCTTCAACAAGTTGCGGTTTCTCATCCCGGGTCTAACAGACGTGGGAGCGATGCCAACCATGCCCCTTGCTGGAGGTGGCTGTGAGGGGACCCGAGCTCCTCGGACATTGACCTTGGCCGTGGCTCAGCAGCAGCACCCAGAGCCAAAAGCCGAGCTTTGCTAGGCGGCCTCACAGGCAAGCTGGGCTCGTATCTGCCGTGTCACCATCTGGGAGAGGCAGATGCAGCGCTTTTGATGAGGAGCACGGGGGTGCAGACGCTCTGCAGGCTCACAAATTTAGGGTTTTTTCAGACTGCTTGTGAGGAAAGAAACTCGTACTTCCTCCAGAGCAGTAACGCTGCGAGTTTCCGCTCTGCGCCGTGTCCTGCACACGCTGTACTGAGAGCTGCCTCTGTTTGCAAAGCAGGGGCGGAAAAAAAACCCACCCTGAAAACCCCAAACAAACAAAAGACTATATACTGCAAAACCCTCTGTTAACATCCAGAGCTGGAGATTCCCTGGCTGCATTGTTTGGAGGCGAGAACTGAGAGAAGGTTTTTAAAAAAAACCTCGCTCGTATCAGGAAGGGTTGCCTGTGGTTTACTTATCAGCAAGAACATTCATTTGTATTAGTGTTTTTCGCTTGTCAGTAACAACACCAACATGAATTTACAGTAGGAGTTCAGCAAACACCTCATTGTTTAAGTTAAAAAAACAATCTTTACAAATGCCGGCACACTGTATTACATTTCTGATTTTTTTTTTTTTTTTTCCTGACATTTTCTTAGCTTTCCTAAATGCCTTATCTTACTGGTAGAAAGCCTACTTATTTTTAACAAATTTACTTTCTAAGTTACAATAGGTTTTTTCAGAACTAGAAGCAACAGGAACTGACATTTAAATAGCTTCAAATACCTTTCATGCAGAGAGAAGTGTAATATTTACAACTGTTCTGTCTGTCATCTTAAATTTCAGAGGTGCTTTATACATCACAGATTATTCTTTGGGACTAGAACCGACTAATAGTAGAAAACTTTTTACTTTGTAAAATATAATTCCAGCAGAGTACCAGTTTTAAAAAAACTGCTGTAGTTGTCATACATCCTTTAGTTTCAATACAGTAATTGGAACCCAATTCGCACCCTAAATTTTTTTATGGAAAGAAATAAGCAAAATATTTCCAGTAAGAGCATGTACATATGTAAATACCACTTTAAAATCTTAACCTGTCTAGTTAGAAATTTCCAGTGTGAAATGAATACATTTCCGAGATTTTTTCTAATAAAATCATAATCTGAGCTATTTTATAACGTTGTACTAAAACTTGATTTCAGAAAATCAGAGTTCTGTTTAAAATCTGACACAGTCCAGGTAATTTGGCCAACAGGGGTTAAGCATGTAGTTAGTTCGCAAGTCATTAAAAAAAAAAAAAAAAAAAAAAAAGTGGCAGGGATTTTCCAAAAAATATAGGAGAGCTGGTGGGCAACCACATCCTGCCAAAGCGATGTCAGTGGGATGTGGGCTGTGTCATGCCTCTTTGAAAAACTTGAGCAACACCCTTTGACTCAGTTACAAACCAGTGCTGCTTTCACCTTAACATATGGGCATTTATTGGGGTTACCTGATGCAAATATAAATCTGATAGCTCTGCCCTGGTTATTTTGAGCTACCCTTTTGTTGCAGAGCAGACAAAAAAAAAAAACCCCGAACCAAAAACAAACCCAAACTATTTCCTGAGAGGAATCTCTTGCTAAAAGAAACCCTAACATATATTGGAGAGTCATCAAAATATGAATCCATGACACATTTCAGTCTGCCTCCTCTGCTTGAACAACCTCTCTGGCTTGCCAAGTGTAACTTGGAGTACCCTGAGGTGGCTGTAATTTACGCTGACCAGTGTGAAATTTTTCTGCTCTGCTCAGTCCTCTAGAAAAATCAGCCTAGCCGGAGTGAAGGTCCTTGCTTAGTGGACTCATACAAAGGTTTCTGAAACACTGAATCATGAAAGCAGACATAGTGTGCTTGCCTTCTGCTTGCCTTCCACTGCTTGATTTACCCAAGCCATGTCATTTTTGCTTTTAAAACTTGCCGTGGGCCCACAGTTGTTATGAATAATGAGCAATTAGAAATGCAGAGTGCATCTGACCATTAATGCTTGGCTTCAGTACAGCTAACGTGGCCTTTGAGTCATTTTTATCAAGGCATCCATGGCCTTCGTCGTAATGCACGCCATTAATTAAATCTGGCCAGGCATGTCAAGGGTAAGAAGAAATGCTTCTATAGGTATGTCAGTGATGAAAGAAAGACTAGGGAAAATGTGGATCCTCTCCAGAAGAAAATCAGAGACCTCCTTACCCAGGATATGGAGAAGGCTGAGGTACTCAATGACTTTTTTTTCCTCAGTCTTCACCAGCAAGGGCTCCAGCTCCTGAGGGAACTGGCAGCTGAAGTGGCTAAGCCACTATCCATCATATTTGGGAAGTCATGGCAGTCCGGTGAAGTTCCTGCTGACTGGAAAAGGGGAAACATAACTCCCATTTTTAAAAAGGGAAATAAAGAGTACCCGGGGAACTACAGGTCACTCAGTCTCAGCTCTGTGCCTGGCAAGATCATGGAGTGGATCCTCCTGGAAACTGCTGAGACACGTGGAAAACAGAGAATTGATCAGTGACAGCCAACGTGGCTTCACTAAGGGCAAATTGTGCCTGACAGATTTGGTGGTCCTCTACAACCAGTGCTGGTGGATAAGGGAAGAGCAACTGTTGTCCTCTGCCAAGACTTGTGCAAAGCATTTGAGACTGTCTTGCATGACATCCTCGTCTATAAATTGGAGAGACGTGGATTTGATGGATGGATCAATCACTCAGTGGATACAGAATTGGCTGTGTGGTCACACTCAAAGAGTTGTGGTCAACAGCTCAATGTCCAAGTGGAGAGCAGTGACGAGTGGTGTCCTCAGGGATCGGGGTTGGGACTGGCACTGTTTAACATCTTTGTTGGTGACATGGACAGCGGGATCGAGGCCCCTCAGCAAGTTCACTAACAACAGTAAGCTGTGTGGTGTGGCCGACAGACTGAGGGATGGGATGTCATCCACAGGAACCTTAACAGGCTGGAGATGTGGGCCCATGTGAACCCCATGGAGTTCAACAAGGTCAAGGGCAAGGTCCTGCCCACGGGTAGGGCAATCCCCAGCACAAACCCAGGCTGGGCGAGGGGGGGCTGGAGAGCAGCCCCCAGGAGAAGGACTCGGGGGGTCGGGGGGTGGAAACTGCCCGTGAGCCAGCACCGTGCGCTGGCAGCCCAGAAAGGGCCCGTGTGCTGGGCTGCACCCAGAGCAGGGGGGGCACAGGGCCAGGGGGGGATTCTCCCCTCTGCTCCGCTCTGGGAGACCCCCCTGCAGGGCTGGGTCCAGCTCTGGGGCACCAACAGCAGAAGGACACGGACCTGCTGGAGCGGGGCCAGAGGAGGCCACGGAGATGCTGGGGGGGCTGGAGCCCCCCTGTGAGGACAGGCTGGGAGAGTTGGGGGGTTCAGCTGGAGGAGAGAAGGCTCCGGGGAGACCTTAGAGCGGCCCCCAGGGCTGAAAGGGGCTGCGGGAACGGGGGGAGGGACTCTTGATTGGCGACTGAAGGGAATAGGACCAGGCATAATGGTTTTAAACTAACAAAGGGCAGATTTAGATGAGATCTGAGGCAGAAATTGTTCCCTGTGAGGGGGGTGAGGCCCTGGCACAGGCTGCCCAGAGCAGCTGTGGCTGCCCCCTCCCTGGAAGGGTTCAAGGCCAGGTTGGACGGGGCTTTGGGCAACCTGGGCTGGTGGAAGGTGGCCCTGCCCGGGGCAGGGGGGTTGGAACTGTATGATCTTTAAAGTCCCTTCCAACCCAAACTGTTTTATGATTCTGTGAATATGCAGCTGCAGTACATTATTATGACTGTTTTTTCTGCAGTGGCTGGAGTGTTCTGCTTCAGACAAAAATGCTCCAACGCTGCTCTCAGTTTTTGAAACAGCACAGACATAGCATTCAGTTTTGCTGTCTGGGAAATTATGACATCCAAATTTGCAAACAGACCAATTTGTGTTTAGGACTTAATTTATATATATTTTCTAATTTTAACTACTGAAATATGACTATCACAGTATGAAATTAGCGTAATGAATCAGTATTTCAATATACTCCGTTAGCTGATTTTAATTTACATATAAACACTGTAATAAGACTGTAAGGAGATACACTCTCCTAATCATCATTAGGTTTTATGTAGAAGTTTGATCTTGCCACTGTAAGTCAAGACAAAAGGAAAAAAAAAATCTGGTGTATGAGTTTTTAGGATCAACTTGAAATACAATAAAGGGGGCTGCTTCTCTCCAGCTGTTAGGTATCCGCCATCACCCAAAATTAACAATATCACTGGGTCTCCTACAATTGAGGAGGTTACTACTTGTCACTTTTGAAAACATTTTAAATGATAAAACAATGCCTCAAATTCCAAACATTTCTGCCAAATAAAATAGCTCCAAGAACTGATACCTTGCCCAAAGTTTAAGTGACACAGACTGGTTGTCATTCACATTTGTCTGAACTCTCTCCTGTAGCCAGAACTCTAGAGCACTTGGTCCTGTACCTGCTCTGTTCTCTGCAAAGAGTCCTCGTAGGGTTAAAATGTATTGCTTTGTCTGATTTTCTTTCTTTCAATTCAGAGTATTTGAAACAACATGAGAGCTGGCTTGACAGCAGCCAGGGAACTGTTTTTATAACGTGAAAGCGAGGGTGCGTGTGGTGTGCCCTCACAGGTGGCACGTGGGCATTTTTGAGAGCCTGTACTGGGTCTGGCTGAGATGGAGTTAATTTTCCCCATAGCAGCCCTCCCCGTAGCAGTGCTGTGCTTTGTACTGGTAGGTAGAAATGTACTGATAGGTGTCTGCTGCTGAGCAGCACTGGCACAGCACCAAGGCAGTCTCCCCGACATCTCGCCCTCACCCTCAGTAGGCTGAGGGTGGGCAAGATCCTGGGAGGGGACATAGCCAGGATGGATGACCCAACCTGACCAAAGGGATACTCCATACTGTATGACATCTGCTCAGCAATAAATCTAAGAGAACGAGAGGGGGAACATTCATTATTACATGGCTTGTCTCCTGGGGCAACCACTACGTGTACTGAATCTCTGCTGGACATCACCCGGGCAGACGTGCCAACGTGAGACCAACATTTGTTTGAAAAATGTTGTTTCAAGCTATATTTACATGTAAATGCATTCATAAACACAGAGAGACCTGGCTGTCTAAGTACTGTCCGGCCAGCTGTAATTCCCTATATTGTACTTTTTGACCTGGCACTCACATTCTCAAAAGCCTTGTAAATATTTTCTTGCATGACTAAATTTTCTTCGTACGCTGCAAATTGGAAATTGTAATCTTTATAGCCTAGACTTAATATGTAATGTATAGATGATAGAAGCATTACTCAGTAATATTGTTTGCATGCCATGCTATTACTCAGAGCACACCTGAAACTAATGGTTGCTTTCTGAAGGCTTAGGAAAAAAATGTAATGCTTGGCACGCTTCCACGCCTACTATATTGCATTGCACTTTGCCCTTTGTGAAAGAAAAAAAAAAAATCTTTATTGAGGGCTTGTTTTACAGTTCTTCTCTTTGTGTCTTATACATATGTTTAGAGAGAGATTGTCTAACCACTAGCAGGATGCAAGACATATTAGTGGTAAAAGTAAAGTTTTTGGTACATGTTTTAGGTGCTGGATGAAGTAAACACTGCATTGTTAAACTGGAGCTATAGATGTGCTTTTCATCCTTGATCACTGGAAGGATTACTTTTCCTATTATCTAGTTTGGATTCTGCAATATTTTTGTTGATTATGGATATAAATGAGCTTGCTTATCGTCAGAGGCACTGTCAGGAAACATCCTAGTAAAATACCAAATAGAATGTAAATAAAATGCATGCTAGGCATCTTCTCTGGGTGTGTGCAGGTATCCTGTGCATGTGCATAGTTAGCAGTTGTAGATAATGAAGGGAAGGGTAATGGGAGAAAGGAAGGGGAGGAAGGAAAAGAGGAAAGAAAAGATGAGGTGAGTCAAAGAAAGAAAAGTAGATAAAGAATTATTACAGTGGAGAATGAAAGCTCAGCTGATCTTTTCTATTTCCTACTTTGGGCTTGACTGTGGATTGCCTAGGAAATGTTTAACAAGTGTTCACCAGAAGAGAAAGCTTTATCTACGTTAGAACTGAGCCTCTGGGGCTTCATTGGAAAGGATTGTTCAAACACAGAAATAAGAGCTGCCTAACATCTTTCATTGTAAGGCATGTGCTTTAGACATTTTTATGTTTGTTTGTTTGTTTGTTTTTTCCCCAAAAATATTAATTTCTGGGCTTGAAAGTACCCCACTATTTTGTGTCTGGATCCTCTTTTAAGGGACCTAGCCCCGAACCCAGTGAATCTGCTACATACAGCTAACCCCTTCTGTAACTACTGTGATCCCCATCCGCCAATATTGGTGTAGTTTAAGCCTTTCAGCTTGTATTTTCCAGCAAGAAAAATATACTACAACATGGAGAAAGTATTCTGCTTTTCCTTCTTAACTACTCATAGATTGACTGTTCCTTTGCCTACTTGTAGTTTGCTGATACGTGTCCCTTCTCTTTAGGAAAAAGCAAAAGCAAAACCAAACCAAACAAAAACTTTTTTTTTTTTTTTTCCAGTTTGTTCAGAGCGGAACACTTTTATAAGACCTCTGATAGCCTTCGCAGCTCTGCTGTGAACTTTCTTTATTCAATTCATGGTTTTGAAGTGTGCCAGAGCTAGACACAGCTTGTCACTGAGGTGTCTGTAATGCTGACTAGAGCAGAACAGTTACTTCATATGTGTTGCAGCATATACTGCTGTTCATACACCCAAGTATGACATTTACCTCTTTGGAACAGCATAAAGTTAAACCCCATGTTCCAGTTAATATGATCCGCAGTAATTTCCAGATTTTCTTCTGCAGAATTAAGAACTAGCCAGTGATTTGGTATGTGTGTAGTAGGTTTTACATTTTCTTTCCTTGTAGTGCATCCTGCTGTGTAATTTAAATAGTGTCAAAAGTTTCTAAGTGCACTTATGAACCAAACCTGTAGCCTCATGAAAGAATAGAATCAAGTTTATCTGATGTAGTCTGTTGTCCAGAAAACCATCCTGATTTTTGCTTTTTATTTCTTCATGAGATGAATATTTTATTATGTCTCGTATTTGTTCAGTTTCTGACCTTTAGAGCAATATTAGTATAATACATACCAAGTCATCTCAAATTTCCCTATATATTCCAAGACATACTGTAAAAGACTATCAACAGACTAGCTGTATTCTCAGGTAAATTTTCCAGAATACTTAGAAGAAACTTCTCAAGGAAACATGACTTCAGAATATCCTTCAAATGTTGTTCAACATCTTCCTTGGTTACTAATGGACTGGAAAATATTACATTTGCCTCATATAATACAAGCCTGGGATGAAGGAGTTTCCATTCAAATTTACCACAGCACAAAGCTGGGAAAGAAGTACATTGAATGTCAGTTATAATTCATAATATTATTGACATCTGAGATCTCTTCTGAAAAAAGTGGTGTGGTGTTCAGTGGGGACATGTGGAAAGAATTGTATCTTGCCAAGAATAATTAGCTATGCAAAAATAGGATGGGGAATAACTGGCTGTTTACCAGTTATTCATGAAAAAAATATCGTGCGTATTGTGGATGATAAACTGAGCATGAGTCAACAACTTCGTGCTATGGAACAAAAGGCAGACATGGTATTCGGCTATATATAAAACAACTTAGTCTTAAGGAAACATAAAGTCCTTCTGCTGTAGTCAAGTACTGAGATAAAATGCTGTCAAACGTGCTGGACCCTATAATTTAAGAAATACATAAGCAAAGTGCTGTAATTAATGAGACTGGCAAAGGTCTTAAATATAAAATATTCTGAGAAAGACCGAAAGATCTAGGACTGTTCTGATAAAAGAAGACCAGGGGGGAAAATTGTAGCAATTTACAAATAGATAAAGAAATGTTGCAGCAAACAAAGGAAAAACCTGTTTCCCACATCTGTGTTGGCTATGCCAAGACATTATGTGAGCACGCTGCACCAAGAAAGAGTTCAGTTTAACCCTGGGAAATGGTCTCTAGAGGTGGGCACCGTGAAGCACTGAAACAGGTTTCTGAGAGAGGTCGCATGTTCTTTATCGGGCTGGACAGACGTCAGGCAGTAATGACCTAGGGTGTTGTGTAGAGAAAAGCTGTTTCACAGAGAGAAAAGCTTTTTGCACAGTACAATTTCCTTTAGTAAATTGTTCACATGGACAGCGAGTCGTTTCTGATGGTACCTCAAAAATATTTTCCACTTCTCACTCGTGTTGAACCATCCCGTGGCTGCATCCATGATACCACCACAGGCCAACACTTCCTGCAATGTTGGGTACCAAGGTGTCATCTGTTACACATGCAGATGTTTTATGGCTGGCTTGCAAATTTCCTATCTGTGCGGTGAAGCTCAAAAAAAACTTCAAGTAAATGCTACACCACCTCCCATTGCCCAAGGCAGCCATGAAATGCATCAGATTGGGCCACGCTCTTTAATTCAGTCTTTCACTGAGTTTTAAAAAGTGTTAAGTCTGTGTTTTCAGGGTGCTGTGTGGTCTGTTGTTAGTGTATCTGGAAGGGTGCATGAAGTGGAATGGACTATGGGTCTAAACCCGTGTGTTTTAGGCACTGTGAATCTTTGTACAATCTCATAGAAATCTCTTGAATCTTATCTACCCTAGAAGCAGAAATTTCTCTGGTGTGAAAGTGGCTTGCATTTCCTCAGGAACTAGTGACTATCATCTCAAATGTTAACCACTTTTAAGTTTAGCATGCCCTTTCTAGTGGGTTTTCTTCATACCAGTTCATAGAAACAAAAGCATTTTAAAAAACCAAACAACCAAACAACAAACAATGCATACATAAAACCGTCCACGTTTCTTTCCCTGTCAGAGGAGTGGAAAACAAAGCACAACACAAAGATTAATCTTGTTGCTTGATGTATTTATGGGTAATGACTACTGTTACAATATAAGACAAAGAAGAATGGAACTGTATAATCTGTTCAAGTTGAGAACTGGTCAGGTTCAGGAGGCTTTGTCTCTGCAAAAGCCAACATGTTATCTGCTCTGAGGGTGTGCCCACCACTGATTCGGTCTCAGTTACTAAAACTAGCATTTCCTGTGTACAGTTTTAAAGTAAATAAGCATTATTTTTGGTTTTCTTTTAAATGCTCTGCTTTAAAGCTCGGTGGCTCATGAGCCGCTCTGTGTTGGTTCACTGTGTTGATTCTACCATCGTGGTGGAAGACCATGTTCATTAAACTTCACCAATCCTGAACTGCGTCTGAAGTGTCCATGGCTCAGGTCCTCTAGCTTGATGCTAAGGGAAATAAAATGCTGCAGCATTGCCTGGACGCTGACTGTTCTGGGTTTGTACCTCACTGCCGAAAGGTGCAAAGGTATTTGATATAAAGAACAGCAGTATTCCACAACAAGCAGAGAGCTGGAAGAGGGGACCGGAGGGAATAGCATAAACCCCAGTAGGTTAATGCACTAGATGCAGGCCCTCCCAGGAGCAATTTGTGAGCTGACATTGCAGACAAACATCCAGCAGAGAACTGAGTTTATCAGTGATTCTGAGATGTAAGAGATCAAATCTTCTCAGAGGGTTACATTTAACAACTGCATTGAAAATAAAAGGCCAGAGCTTCCACTTATTAGAAACCCATAATGTTTTCAAAAGAGGGTTGTTTGTCAAACTGTTAAACTGCCCACAGCATCAGAAGCGGATCATAAATATCATCATCTAGGATGAGTTCATAAAAGAAAGGCTTTTTAGTTTTTGGTATGTTGCTTAGATACAGGTCATACACAATTTGCTGCCAATAGTTTGTCAGATTAGCAATTTTTTAGCAAGTAATTATTTGAAAAAAAAAAAAATTTCCATTGTCTGGCCTGCTTTGCATATAGTAGAAAATTGTTGAGCATGTTGTAAGAAGAAATATGAAGTGCCAACTCAAAGTTTATGTAGCCTTTTTCCACAGCAAAGTCAAGATCTGGAATAGAGAAAGTTGCTTTTTAAGAAAGCTCAGAATGTGTGAACATCCAGAAGTATATGTAGATTAAAACCCGACTTGCCTATTTTCATTTTTTAGCATTGTCTCATCGACTTTTTGAAGAATTTGCTGATTAAGCATGAATAAGTGATTCATGTTTTACCTTTTGTTAGGTTATTTTAGGTATACAGATTTCTTTGAATGGAGGTGATGAAATACAAACATGTGTCTGACCTTTGCCTTTTACCTTCCTGGTGTAGCATGTGCAATATAAGCAAACTCTTATGGTGCACAATTCTGTTTTCTGTGCGCAGCTGCCTGCCAACCAGCTGTGCCTAAGAGTTGTCGAGCTTTGTGCTCAGGATTAAATAATAATAATGAAATTAAAAATAAATGATAAATTAAAAAAAAAATAGCAACAACAGTAGTGATAATAATGATCTAGGTCTAGCTCTGGAGAGAAACTCACATGATGAGTCAAAGTCAAAATGCCTGCTCACAAAGCTAAGTGAGAACACCAGGTATTTGGAGAATACTTCCAATTTTTTTTTTTTTCAAACTTAACTTTCCGTAGTTTCAATATGCATTTGAAGGAGATTGTCCTTAGAATTCAAGACATAGCAATAACAGAATGAAACTGACTTTAACACATTGAGTTATTTAAATCTTTCTTGCTTAGAAGGGAACAAAATATGTCAGTCCTTTCAATGATACCTTCCTGAATTTTTTTAATAGTCCTTATTTCCTTAGCAACGTTGCTTGCTTTTTTTTTTCTTTTTTAATATTAATTATGTAATTGTGCTAACAAATAGTTCCAGTATACATCTTGATAGTTGTTTTCTCCTTTTCCTTTAAAAGTGTTAGAAAAATAAAAGAGGGCTTCCCATATATTATTTAGCTGAAATACCTCTCCAGATTTTAGGAAATGTTAAAGGTTTAAGTGATCACAGACGACTTTACAAAGACACTTAAAGGGTCAGATAAACATCCTTTCCCTCCTTGAGAAGAAAAGAAGCCTAGCAATCCCTTTTGTATAGATCAGAAGAAAGAAAAAAAAAAACAAAAAACACCACCCCCCCCAAAAAAAAAACCACCAAAAAACCCAAACAAACAAACAAACAAACAAAACCCACAGCAAACCAAGAGAAAGCCCTGATTCTGTCTGGCCAAAAAGTTATGTCATTTTAATCAATGAGTTGATTTAAACGTATATGATTTTCTGAGATTACACCTTTTTGAAATGGAAGATGATCTTGTCTGTCAATTTTTATGTCCTAATCTCCGTGTTTGTGGTATTTAAAAGTATCAATTTAGATTGAATGAACATCTGGAGTAGTTCTCATGAGAGAAAAAAAATCTTATATATTAAAGCTGTTTCTCATCATTCTAGTCCTGGAAAAAATATGTAATGTGTCTTATTGCTTCATATTGAGGGGAAAAAAACTAATATAGTTTCTGTATTTTTTTTCCTGTTTTAAAATGATTAACAAATAATTACACACCAGTTTGGAGTTACACCTCAGAGAAGACACATACTAAAGACAACTACTGCTAAAATTACTTCTTGCTTCTTTTGTAGAATTATAACAGATAGAGACCTACATGGGGCTTTGGATACCATGTTTAATGATCTCATAAATTGGAAAAAAAAATAAATACTTGTAAGTTAGAAGCATTTAAGATGGAGGTACAGTGCTGTTTATGGGAAAGGTGACACCATGAGTGGAGTAGGAGACTGGGATGCTACCAGAGGGAGCCTTGAAAATAATGAAAAGAAATATTAGCTAGGAGTAGTGTAAGAGAATCAACTAATGGGAATATGTTACTGGTTACCAGAGAAATTTATAATAATCAAAACAAAATCAGGGATGAAAACAAAGTCAGTACTCAGAACAAACTGGTCAAAACAGAACCAAGGTGGACACTCCAGTCAGATAACAGAGCAAGAGTGGAGGCCGTTTGGGACAAAAGCTAACCAGTTTTTCTTTTCAGTGCTAGAAGAGATGTGTGGTGGTAGCAAAACTTCTCAAAACGTCAGGAAAAAAAAAAAAAATAAAGGTGCAATTTGGTAATAGAACATGTTAGGGGGAAGTCACAGAAACTTTGTAATAGAAGTTCAGTCTCTGAAGAAGCTAACAGTGTTTGATTTTTCTTGTCCCCACTACACAAGGTGCGTATTTCAACTGGTAGCTGTTCGTTTTGGGGTTCTTTTGCTGTTACTCAGATTCAAAACAAACAAAATAAAAACCTTATAGCTACTCACCCAAAATAAGTTCATTATGCACAATGGTTCCATCTTTCATGGATTAAAGACTTATTTTACACAGTCTACTGCCTCTAAAAACAAACAAACAAACAAACAAAACCAAAACAAAACAAACAAACAAACAAAAAAACCCCAAACCAAAAAACAACCAACCAACCAAACTTGCTTGAAGGCTATACTGCAGGAGCTAATGCTCTTCTTTAAACAAGTAAGGTTTATAATTATGTAGCTTATTCAGTTTTCCACATTACTCTTTCTAGGCCTTTTTCTATATAATAGTTGTGTTCTGGAACCCAAATTAGTTGATGTTCTGGGACATATTTTCTTCTATTCCCATCCAGTGCTAGGAATACGAGACACACAGTAGTTCCATGTGAGAAATGTATCATCCTAATGGAAAAATAAATGTGTGCCCCTAGTGTCGAGTATAATAATTATTTTGAATTAGTCCACGTAATAATATACCGTATGATTTCCAGCATAAAATGTATCTTTCAACATCACACTACAATATAAGAATAAAACTTAGGGGCATAGGGGTCATCACTGAATTGCTCACCATTGTTTTCAAGAAAAAAATCCAAAGTAAGCTTTGTAGGTTAATATAGCTTTGTATATTTCTTGTCTACTTAACTTTTCAGTGTCTTTTTTGAACTAGTACCTAGGGGTAATAGTACAAGTGATCCATCTCTGTGGATTCTAATTTTCATGCAGCTTTCATTACCTGAATATAAAGGAGTGTTCAGAGAAAACGTTCAGATAGATTTTAGGAGTATATATGATCTCTGAAATACAAAAACGTATCAAAATGAAAAAAAATTACAGTTTTCAGAACATAAATACGATTTTATAGAAGACTATACTTGTGCTAAGATTCTTGGCTTCACTATAATCTTTTATTAAAAGCTGCATAGGTTATGGTAATGTGCCTTCATGGCTTAATGCTAATCGGGCCCACTCAGGGATACATTTGGGGAACAAAAATAACTTTCATCCCTAAGAAATATTAATAATTAGAAGGATGGAATAGATCAGATATTGCATCCAGGAAACAACTGTGTTGACAGCAGGTCAAGGGAGGTGATCCTGCCCCTCTGCTCAGCACTTGTGTGGTCACCCCTGGAGCACTGGGTCCAGTTCTGGGCTTCTCAGTACAAAAGAGATATGGACAGACTGTACAAAGTCCATTGAAGGGCCACCAAGGAGAGTAAGGGACTGGTGTGTCTCCTATGAGGAGTGTTGAAACTGTTCAGACTGGAGAAGACGAGCCTCGGGGATATTTTTAATGTATATAAATACCTGAAGGGAGGGTGCACAGGGGACAGAGCCAAGTTCTCAGTGGTGCCCAGTGCCAGGACCAGAGGCAACGGGCACACACCAAAACACAGGAGGGTCCCTCTGAACATCAGGAAACACTTTTTCACTGTGAGGGTGACCGAGCACTGGCTGCCCAAAGAGATTGTGGAGTCTCCATCCTCAAAGATACTAAAAAATCAAATAGACAGGGGCCTGGGCAACCAGCTCTATGAGTCCGTGCTTCCGCAGGGACGTTGGACAGCATGACCTCCAGTGGTCCCTTCCAACCTCATCCATCCTCTGAAACAAACACTTTTAGTTGGAATATAGAGTTCCTGCACTCACTGTTGCTTACTTACTTCAGCTTGGTGTCTGACTGAGCCTCTACCTTCTGAAAAGAGTTGCAGAAGGTATCTGGATTCTGCTGGAAATGATTCTGGGATTTATTGAGTGTGCCCGACCGATGGTCTGGAATAGCTGACATAGAATGCAATCTTGACTTGCTGGACAGAGGACACATGTCCACCTCAGCAAACCCAGAAGGTATCCCAGATATATCCGTGAAACGCGTGCCCAGTCTCCTCTCAGATGTGCTTTATACCAGCACTGGCTCTAAGCTTATTTAGCAGAGCTGACCTGACAAACAGAAGGGCTGGGTAAGTTACACCCTCTTACTAGGGATAGCGGTGACCACATACTCTCTAGACATCCTGACTCCCGAGCCGTCCCTTGGGCTGCTCCGTTGTGCGTCATCTCTAGAGTAGGTCAGTGGCTGTAAAGCACATACTGATCTCCAGGGAGTTCACAGAAAACCCTGATCTCTCATACCGTCAGGAGCATTCTTGAACTATCATCTCCATATCCTTGAACTCATCATCTTATATGCGTAATTTGACTCTTTTTCAGGAATAACTCCTGTTCCTGACACATCTTTATAAATAATTATAACATTAATAAATGGAAAGGGTAAGGAGAGACGGGACAATTTAAAAAAAATAAAAAAATAGGAGGGAGTGAGCATTTGGCTTCAGTGTGCAAATGACATACAATTTCCAACAACTTGCGGAGGAATAGTTATCTTGCCTTTAAGGCTTGTTCATTTACTTTAAAAATATATATCTCAAAATTTAATTTGTGGTTTCAGGAGCTAAGAATAGAAAATTGCATAATGCCCTTTTAAACTTTAGTGACTAAGAGTGATCACATTAAATGAATATAGCATACATGGAGTTGCTAAAATATAACTTTTTTCCATTGCAACTGTTTAAATCTCTCCAACATTGGTTAAGCTAAAATATAACATGAATACTTTTAAGGTGCAAATGTTATATTCCTTAATATATGACGAGGAGTTAAGAACCAACAGAACCCAACACATCGTATCGAGGTTATTCTGGGAATAGAGTTAATGAATTTGTGGTTTGTAAAGCATATCCTTTTTCAAAAACATTTGTTTTTGAAATTTCACTCATGACTGTTCCAGGTGTCTCTTATGTTTATCAACAGCTGCTTTTTTTTTTCCATTTTTTTCCATCAGATGCTTCATTCCAAATGCCTACGCTGCTCTCTTCACCGCTGCTCTGGTGCCATTAATGTGCTTGGTAGTGGTTTTTGTGGTGTTCATCCATGCCTACCAGGTGACACCACAATGGAAAGCGTACGACGATATTTTCAGAGGAAGAACAAATGCTGCAGGTATGATTCGTTGGCTACCCCTGCACAAACAAGTTGGACTTTCGGAACGGTACTGACTGTTCTCTCCAGTTCAGAAAACCCCACTAGAAACCATAATTCAGTAGATACCTACACACTTTTTTAAGATTAAGCATGTTAGTGGTCTCTTTGAAGTGTGTGAAAGTACTTTAGTGATGGAAGTTACGAGGGTGCTTAACTGTCTTAGGAGGATAAAAATGTGTTAAATCTAAGAAATCAGTATCAGTGGCTGCACAGTCCTGTGCGGGCTGCATGTTGGGGTATTTGGGGTTAATGCCTCTGTTTTGAAATGTCCTAGTGCTACTTGCAGCTGAAACGTGCTTGAAAGAAAAGATCTGTCTCATGCAAAACAGGAAGTATCGGTCGGTCTCCCCTGTCAGAACAATTTCAAATACAATAATGTTCCCAAAATAAAGTTGCCGCAGTTTCGACCGATACCATAATAATAGGACACTTTGTGGGAAGCTTAGAATATTTTTTTTTTGCTTTCATAGTGTTTTTGGAAAAAAAAGTCTGAGTTTTATAAGCAAGTGCAAATATACAGTTTTTAATAAAAGTGTATCTATTTTCCCCCTGACTGCATGAAGCCAGTAAGATTTTATAAACTTCTGAAAGATTCTTGAATCATTTTTCCCAGTTCATTTAATAAATATCATCTGAACTTAAAAGGAACGGTGGATTATTTAAAAATTCCGTTGAGTAGTCCAGTGCTTGTTACTCTCCAGATTTATATAGAGCAGCTGTCTTGTTCAAAAGATCAAATTTGCAGTGATAATTGTATTATAAAATGAGGGGTTGTGGGTTTTTTTGACATTTGGGTTATAGAAATATATTCCTTTTATGAGAAAATGAAAATAAATATTAAATATTTATTATCTGGACATTTCTTCAAATATTAATTTCTTTCTTAGTGACAAAATGTCAGCTTGATTATGAATTTTGATAAAGTCTGATAAACATGGCTTATAAATATGATACTCAAGACCTTAGCTGCACTTTACTCTTTCATTTCTTTCTGATATAAAAGAGATTGCCTGGAGTAATCATGAAGGTGGCTCCTTATTCAGTCTTGAGTAATGCAGTTTATTTATTTATAAATTATTTTTGTGTTAGATGGAGATTCCATATTCATATGCTGAAGGTCAAGGCTTGTCTCAGAGCAGTTAAACCAAAGGAAAAAAAAGTACTGAATGTTGAAACAATACACTGAGTAAAATAAGCATGCAAAATGCAGAAAACACTGATGGGAGTTATATCTACCTTACATAAAGGCATGAAATAATAGCATTGAAACGACTTTGTTTGATTTAACATAGGATACAGGGTGTTTTCCTTCTCTAATGGAGTCCAGAAAAATGGTATAATGAATGCTGGGGTCTCAGAAGAAAGGAAAAAAAAAAAATCAGGAAGAGAGACGTTCAGTAAAATGTCAATAATAGCTTTTTTTTTTTTTTTCCTTTTTCATAGTAGGTTGTAACTTTCACCATTTGTGCACCTGCACGGCAAAATGGCATTTTGCTACCACAGGGCTTTTGCAAGCAGAAATGAAAGTACCTTGTGCGGTGTGGGCGAGAGCAGGTCGGAGAGAGGCTGTTTTAGAGAAGAAAAAGAGCCGTCTGCTGAGTTTTATGGTGCCTGAGGTTGTGTAAGGGCTCTCTGTGTAGCTGTGTTTATAGTGTAAGCTTCCAGAGAGAAAGGCTGGTGATTTCCGTAGTTTGTAACGTTGCTTATAACCTATATAACACGGTGCTAACTGTTAACGAAAGGCCTCTGGCTTTCTGACTGAATTTTTCTCTCCTGAAATTTGAGATGGTGGTAGTATACTTACATTATTTTTAATGTTTTATGGGCATACTGTGCTTTTAAAGGCACATTCAAAGGCAGTTTGCAGTGGTAAGGCCTATTAGCACTTTTAAATTTTGAGTCTTACCATATGAACTATTCCTTGGCGAAGTTCAATCCACTGACTCCACGTTCTTACAAACTCAGTGAGACCTGCTCCTGCTTCAGTGCTGTTATTTCAGTGGCCTCGGGGGATGCTGTGGGAGACAAAATTTTTCCTAACGGCAAAGTTTCCTGCAGTCAGCTGCGTGTTGGTGTCTTGAGAGGGGGTCCTGGATCACACCCACACCAAGTTCTGTCCTCAGTGACACTTGCAAGGTCCTCTGGTGTAAGGAGGTCTTTTGGCAATGTTAATTTGCACAGGAACCAATTATCTTGCTGTTTTGTTATGGCAATGAATATTGCAGGGTTTCTCTCTGTTTCTTCCAAAACTGGAGGAAGGGTGGAGCTACCAAGCAACAGTTGTCTATGTTTAGTGTCTTATTTTAGCTTGTCTCTGGCTGTCGTCCCCATACTGATTTATGCCCTGTTCAGTCACCCACAACAATGAATTCCTACAGCAAAAAAAAAAACCACCCTCTCAGACTCCAGCCTGAGGTTCGGTGCCCAAACTTTCCCACTTTGAATAGTGCATTAAGCAATGAGAAAAACAAAACAAAACAAAACAAAACAAAAACTCACTGCTTTGGAAAAATGTCTGTTTCCGTTAGTTACTCTTTCTAGAGAGAAAATAAGATTCCAGGTGAATGACACTATAAACAATTCTGACAAATCAAGTGTAGAGAGCTATAAACATAGACAAAAATATTTTAAAATATGCTTTTACTAGTAATTGTGGACACCTGTTCATGATTCTAGATTTAAATTCCAGAGAACAAAGAGTATTGCAGAAAGGAAAAAGTGGCATATATAGACATGAAATTCTCATTTATACATAGACATCCATACAAACACCTATTTGCATGTGAATATTTGAACTAGCATTGTTTATTCCCTTTCTGGGAGATACTCAATTAGGAAATAGTTAAAATTGCAGTTGTGATACAGATGACCCCGGGTGAATTCTGCAGTAATTCACGCAAAACATCACTGAATGTTGTCAATAAAAATAAAATAGCAAGGTCACTGGCTTGCATATTACCATAAAATAGAAAGAGGAGTCAGGTATGCAGATCTGAAAGAAAAAAAAAAAAATCATTATCTGGCTTCTAAGTCTACATATTATTGGTTATTTCATAGATTGTAGAAAGAGTCTGTTAAACTATAGCTGGTAATTCTGAAGTTCCATATTTGTGACTCTGTTTGAGGAAGGCTGTTACTAACTTTAACAGAAATTTAGCAGGAATAGAAAGAGCAAAGTTTTTCCTCATTTGTAGTGTATACTGTTTTTTTTTCAAATAGATTGAATATGCAAGTGGCTAAGTTAAAAATCAGGTCAAAACTTTTTCTCACTCACTTTTCTCCTGTTGTTGGAGTACTCTGAAGCTTACCTTTACCAAATAAAGTTCATCTTGAACTATCCAGAATCACAGATTGGTTTGGGTTGGAAGGGACTTTTAAAGATCCATCTAACTCCAACCCCCCCTGACATGAGCAGAGACACCTTCCACTAGATCATGTTGCTCAGAGCCCCGTCCAACCTGGCCTTGGACACTTCTGAAGATGGGACATCCACAACTTCTCTGGTCCAACTGTTCCCATGTCTTACCACCCTCATCATAAAAAAATTCTTTATCTATTCTACATCTTTCCTCTTTCAGTTTAAAACCATTGTCCCTTGTCCTGTCACTGCAGGCCCTACTAAATAATCTTTCTCTGTCTTTTTTAAATATTGAAAGAGCACACTAAGCTGTCGCCGGAGCCTTCTCTTCTCCAGGGTGAACAACCCCAACTCTCTCAGCCTGTCCTCTCAGGAGAGGTGTTCCAGCCCCCTCACCATTTTTGTAGCCTCCTCTGGCCCCGCTCTGACACATCCATGTCTTTCTTGTGCTGGCACTCCAGAGCTGGACCCCGCAGGGAGGTGGGCTCTCAGGAGATCAGTGGAGGGCTGTAACTGCCTCCCTCGACATGCGGCCACGCTGCTTTCGATACAGCCCAGGATTCAATTGGCTTTCTGGGCTGCAAGTGCATGTTGCCAGCTCATGTCCAGCTTTTCATCTGCCAATATCCCCAGGTGCTTCTCTGCAGGGCTGCTCTCAACTCATTTCCAAGTCTGTACTGAAATGCCCCTTCCTGGGTGCAGGACCTTGCACTTGGCCTTGTTGGACTTCATGAGCTTTGAATGGGCTCACTTCTCCAGGCTGTTGAGGTCCCTCTGGATGGCATTTCTTCCCTCAAGCATACCAACTACACCAGCTTGGTATCATCCAGAAACGTGCTGAGGGTGCACTCAACCCCTCTGTCTATGTCATTAATAAAGATATTGAACAGTACTGGTCCCTGTACAGAACCCTAAAGGACAGTGCTTGTTGTGGATCTCCATTTGGACATTGAGACTTTGACTGCAGTTCTTTGGATGTGGCCATCTAGCCAATTCCTTATCCATCAAATAGTCCATCCACCAAACCCATACCTCTCCAATTTAGAGACATGGATGTTGTGTGGGACCATGTCAAATACCTTAGAGAATTTGAGATAGATGATGTGAGTTCTCTTCCCTTATCTATCAACACACTTACTCCATCATAGAGGTCCACCATGTAGTAAAGCATCTTCCTGAACTGAGGTAGCAGTACTGTGTTTTACTATTTGTTGTCTGCAGAAAGTTTGTTGTTACCAGCACTAAAGGGGAATCACACGTATTTTTCTTGCTAAAAGCAGAATAAAAATGCTGGGTTTCACCATACATAACCAAGAGAAAAGTTTTGCCCCTTGATAAGTGCAAAGAGGATCTATTTGTACAGGTTATATAGTTTCTTGGAAAACTATAGGATGTAACTGGGTTTTTTTACGTACAGTTTTACACATTAATTTATTAGTTATGCATACTTTTCTGTCATGCATATATTCTTCCTAGTCCTCTAGATTTATCCTGGGTACTCTTGAGTAGAGTCACATATCTCATGCGCCATTCTGGTAGTTCCAGGCTTTCAAGAAAACATCATGACAGCTGGCCCAGCAAAATTTTGCTTTTAGTAACTGTGAATTCCTCTGGCAGTGGTCTGTGATCTTCCCAGAGAGATTATCACATTCTTTTTTTATGCCTGGGATATCACTGTAAAAGAATATGATTAAACCAAGGTTGTAGAGGAGAATAAGCAGAAGTAAATAGAATTTGCCAAATCCTAATTTGAGCAATATGCACACTTCTCATTGCCCTGTCTGGAACATCAAATACCCGAGGTTGCCCTCTCATGTTCTTTTTTACTGTTCCAGAATTGTTTTGTTACTAGTTGTCTTGTTTTACATGTTGATTGATAGAGCTTGGGTTGTTCAGGGAATTTTCCTCAACAGTAGAAGGCTAGAAGAAAGGGCAATGGGCGAGTCAAGAATTAATTATCTCCTAGAGCAGGCAGCTCTTCCTCCTCAAAAGCAAGTGTTGGAAAATAGTGTGAACGCTGATTTACAAAGAATGTCAACTCTACCTCTAGTATCCTCTTTCAAAAATATGCCTTGAGTTTGCTGGGAAAGAGACTTCAGTTTGAATTGGTTCAGTTTGCCAGCCTTTTGGCAAACATCTTCTGTTGACTGATGATTCTGCTCTATGTAGAAACTAACTTCTCAAAAGTTAGTCTTGACAGGAGCCAAGTCAGAAGCGTACAATGGATAAACAGCTTCTGGGTAAAATAATATTTAAGTTTGCAACAAGAAGCTTTTGTAGGAAATCAGGTGGTATAGAGCAGGATGGTTGTATTTGGTTGAAATAACAGTATGTTCAAATGAGCATATATGAGATGATTGTTTTATGTCAACAGTCTTAATATATAAATGTAGAAATCAGAGGTGAATTAGACAATGAATGATCCAATATACATAATTTTATTTTCTGACTGTTTGCTAACCTTTCATAAGTTCGCAAAAAGTTTTGAAAATATAACAGAAAAATTCTGAATTGAAAAATCACCTGCATTTTTTTTCTGATAATACATTTGAGAATAGACAACCTCCATTTATTGAACAACATGTGGTGGCATAATTTTCGTGCCCTACCCATAAATATGCAGTAGAATTTACCCGATTCAGATATCATCATTGTAAATGCGCCAGAATTAAAGATTAAAACTTTATGTTGCCAAAATAGAACTTCGTGAAGAATGCCTTAGATATTTAGTTGTAAAATTTTAACTACCTTCTTACATGTTCCTTCATATAAAGTTCTTTAATATATTTATTGTCTTAGCAGTATGCAGTTCCCGATCATGACAGAACATGTTGGATGGTCCACCTATATCTGCTACAATCTGATCTTCTCAAGAAATAAATAAGCCACACAAAAATGCAAGTGCAGGACATTCCAGCCATGCTCTGTGCTCAGGAAATGATGCTGAGGACAGGGGTTTTGATTCTAAGTGAGAATGTGTATCTAAACCTGTAGTTACATGTCTTCCTTATCCTGTGAGATACATGCTAAAAACATAAGCTCAAATTATAAAATACAGATTGTGTATCTAAGAGAATCGAAGGAACAGTGAATTGCAGGAATGCTTTTATCTTGAGATGACAATATGAATCTAGAAATCAAGAACCAGATGCTGGTTACCCCTGAACTAAGGGTTATGTACAGTAGTACCAGTATTCATCACAGTCACACATTGGATATAATATTTTAGTCTTCACAGTGCTCCAGGGGCTTTTCCTTTTTGTAATTATGAGAAAAATAAATCTTCGCCTCAGATTTTTACAAATACAGTTAAGACAAAATGCACAAGCATAATTACAAGCTGTAATAAAGAACAAAGATCTGAATAAGATAATAACTTAAATGCATCATCCGAGCTCATGTAATTTAGGTTGTTTGTACTGTGCTTCACATACCCAAATTAGCTTTCTTCCTCTAAAGAAATCTGCAGCAGCAAGTTAATTTGCATGAACTATGCCTGTACAGTTGTGAATTTAGTACGCATTTAATATTTTGCATAATACTTCTAAATAGATTTATTATATGGAGATAAGTGTGTTCAAATTTTCCTTTCTTTTTTGATTTGCTGATGTTCTGGGGTATCCCTGCATAAAAGTAATAGCACAAGCTATAATAAGATGCTGGTTTTTCATTTGATTATACCATAAAATGTCTTAAATATGTATGAGAAAGTTTGATGAAATAGTGAAATTTATCGGAAAGGTTAGAGATGCCAGTCTTCTGTGATTTTGTAGCAGTGATGTAGTCTTCATGCTTAATGGGAAGTGGCTTCTCTTTTAGGAGGTATGATTTAATTTCAAACTCTTCCTAGCCAGAAGGAGCAGCAGATCAAAAAATATAAATGAACCAAAAATAATGTTTTAACAGGTTTGCTGCTTCCTCTTTTTACAAATTACCAGTGAACAGTTTTGGCCAGCTGGATTTCATGGACATGTGGCGACCGGTATCAGCCACAGTTAAATTCTGCACATTCCCAGTTTGGTATCAGAGATTTTGTCGTGAGTCACTGATTGCATGTTGTTGTTGGTATTTTCTCCTTTGAACTCTATGAGGAAATATGTTAGGTTCTTTATTTTGGCCACCAAATCATGTTACCAAACTCCTTTTCTACAGCAGTTGTCAAAAGCAACTGAAAACAGAGCCGGCATGATCTGGAACACAGTTATTCAAGCTTATTTTTAAAAAAAAAAAATTGGTTTTGTGGCATTTTTGTAGTTCTGTTGCTAAGTTTTACCCATGTCTTCTTAAGCAATACTCTGTAAATGTTTTATTAATTTAGGTCTCCCACAAATTGGTAAAATTCTGTGAAGCAATACTTTCTCCCCAGTCATCTAGGAGAAAACGCTTCTAAAGATCTTTCAGGTTTTGCAATAAGTCTTCATGTCTATCCAAGAACAATTAAAAGCAATTAAAGTTGCATTATCAGTTTAACAACCTAAGGGGAAGACACATAGTAAATATTTATAGGTAAACTCAGAAGATCATTAAAGCCATATTATTTAATTGCTTCTTTTATTGACTTTCCTATTTTTAGAAAAAAATTAAACACTTCAGGCAATAGAAAAACACATAATAGGGACCAACACAGTGGTGAGAATACAAACATTTGGATACATTATGAAAGCAGAGTGAATTCTTTATTTTCCAGGTTAAATAATCTGGATGTTTGCTGCAAAGACATACTCAGCATTACACTTCAGGATTTTAATATTGTTTAATAATTTCCAGTTTTACTAATTTCTGTTTGATTTAATATTTTTCACTGCTCAGACTAATTTTCCTGGAGAATTTTATCTATACTATTAGGTATAGAAGGAAGGAAGAAAACCTTCAGGTAGTCTACCTGACCGTTTTGTAATGAAACAGATCGAATACATAAAATTAAGGAGTAGTTCTACAGACGGAAGAAGCAGGAAATTGGAAATTCCAGAATATGGAGTTTATTTTCTTTTGAGTTACATGTCTATTCTAGGAAGAAGATAATGTATTATCTTCTGAAATAAATGACCTAATTCAAACTGAAAAGTAATGCTTTTTTCTGGGTACCAATTGCGAAAACATCATCAAAACCCACCTGCTTGACTGAACACGGTATTCTGAAGAGACTAATCCTGGTGTCCTGAAGAGAGTTCCAGTACTGGCAATCCATAAAAGCAGAATGTTGTTTTTCTAGTTCATTTCAGTTACTTTTCCTAGTGGCGCTTCAGATTTTCTCCAGAGCTATGAGCTGATCATCATTTCGTAGGGTTTATGACTTATGTCTCTTTCGATGCCTTTGTGTGAGTTGTTGGTTCATTCACATAGTAGGTTTCCTCTCTGCCCAAGAGGTCATCCGTTGTTTTTCCTAACTCTAAAGTATAAAATATACAGCAAGAAGGCGTTCTTAAAGAACCTTTTACTATGCACCATGGACAGTTGTTGACTGAAGTTGTGCGTGAGGATTTCCATCGTTACTTCCATCCCTGGAAAAATGGCTCGCGGCGGGCACCATCAAATGATTCTTTCATAATCAGCAGGCACTACAGAGGGATAAGAGAGGCCGGTTGTGTGAACTGTCCCATCATTAGGTGAAATTATGATGACATAATACAAATCCACCTCAATCTCCCACTTGCCATCAGCTGAACCATCAAAGGTGTGACAGTGGGTCACGACGAGGAACACTGCAAGGCTCCTCATTGCCTTCCTGTTCCTCTTCACAGCTGCTTCCACTTTTTATTTCTTCATTCCTCCTCTTCCTCCCAGCCTTGGACTACCAAGAGGCTGGTAGGTGCAGGTGCAGAGGTTGGCAGGTATCTCCTCCCTATGCTTTCCAGAACAGCTGTATGCTGCGTATGAGGGGAGTTAGTGTAGAGAATGCGTTTGACACTGGAAAATTATTTCTCTTTTACTCTTTTTTAAGTTTCTCCACAGTGTCTGAACCAGCACTACTCAACTAGCAGAATCTATTCCAGGCCCTGGCTATGAATAAATTTTAGACAGTCTCATTCCATGTTGTAAAATTTAGTATTTCTCACCATTTTTCCACTCCTTTTGGGTACACAGATGTGACAACTGTTGCAGTTCTCATTTCTAAAGAAGTCATGCAGAGGCTGACTGGAACGGTCCAGTAGTGCTAAACTTCTCTGTGGACCCCAGTAAGGTGCTGCAACCTCCTTAGGTTGCAGCAGGTGTAGGTGTAGACACGTGAGCCTCGTCATCACCAGATTATTTCTCTGCGTAGGTCAGCACAGGTGTCTTACAATGCAGAAGATGAACTTAAAACTGTCACCATAGTCTTTCTTTGTGAGGTTTATTTCAGAAATACACAGTTGTGTGGGTTTGCTTTGTTACAGATTCAAAACCACTGTAGGTGAAAGCACAGCTGTTTGGAAATGTTCTGGGTTGTTTCCTTCTATTTCTTGTTCTTGCTTCTGCTATAAGGAAACCAAAGAACAAAAGCAAGGCTGACAGCTGTTTCAGCTGAGCAACGTGAAATTTTATTACCTGAATCTTACGCTTTTCCTGTGGAGTTCCACTGGATACTCTGAATTATCAAAGTTCACCAAAATTAGTTCAAGATGATTCTGTGAAAGAGGAGTCCCCTGAAGATGAAATGAAAAGAAACTATCTGTTTCAGAAAGCTCCTGAGTTGTAAATGGGAGAACTGATGTGAGAAGTATCACATCTGGCCAGCTTTAGTTGGCTCTTGTTGGAGGTAAGGCCAGATAAACTTTTGTTCATACCCACCGCAGATCCTTATAGGTTCCCACTGAGGTGAATCAATATTTCAAGCACTTTAATACTTTTTCTGGTTCATGGATTTTGTAATCTAATCCAAACCTGTCATGAAAATCTTGCAGCCTATCTTTCAGATTCTTACCAGTGTCATTTTTATGTAAATCACTGGACAAAATCTTATATTTATGCTAAGAACTCCCCTACTGCGATAAAACTACGGTTTTACCACCCCTAAAACCAAATTACAATGTACTACAGCCCTCAGAACAGTAAGCATTGCAGAAGAATAAATTTTTTTGATAAATTAATAAGGAAAATAATTTTAGCAATGGGGAAGAGGTGAGAAACAGTGGGCACATTTAGTTTTCTGGTAAACTGAAGGTATGTTATTTCACCTGGTCAAATCCCAAGCTGAACTATGGTAAATTTTCTAACTTTAAATAAACTGCAACTAGAGCTGCATAAGCTGCATTTATCTGTATTGAGTCATCAGCTCTGCCAGTGTTTCTTAAGCTTGTACTCAAGGAAAAGAGGAGATATTTCAGGGAGAAGCATGAACAGTCAGGATGTGATATATTCATACATACATACATATATATATTTTTAAGGAGGGGGTGGACTGACTGTTTCTTAAATAAAACCCTTCATCACTCCTAGTACTAAAAAAAGGTGTGATAATGGTGTAAAAAAAACAAAACAAACAAACAACAAAAACACCAGACTGGACCAGCATGGTTCAAATATATAATGCCCAACAAAGCTACTTGACAATGTCTCCCCTGCATCACACTGATGCTGAGCTGACTGCTCCATGGCAGTCTTTTATCTGCTAAGGTTTACTCAAATAGTCTACAGGGGTCTGCTTGAACTTGGATTTAGAGTAAAATTCTTATCAGGGAAGGGTTATCTTCCCAGAAACACCCTTTGAGTTTATTAGGAGCAGGGGTTTTGGTTTTCTTTCCATGGGAAGGAAACCACAGGTAGCTTGACTGTCTATTTTGGTTCATTTCAAGCCTATTTACTGGCCTCCTTTTCCTTCATGAAGAGCTGTTTTTACAAACTTAAAAGACATTGTTGCTGATTTTCTGATATGTTTGTTTGGGTAATTGAGCTTTTGTCTGGTTTGGTAATTGAGCTTTTGTGTGATTAAGTGCAACCAATTGTCTGATCAAAATGGGTGAAGAGAATTCAAACAGCTGAAACTAAATGCTGCCAAAGTTTCAACTCGGTATTAACCTTTTACGAAGGTTATGAAGCAGTTATTCCTGACAGAGGTAAAAGCAGAATCGTAAACCGCACAAACATTCAGCATATGGCAAAAAGCAGGTGTCTTCAGACCATCTTTTTTGTGATAATGCATTTATACTTCGGCATGTTTGTACCAGGTAGCATTCATTACATTAACTTTTATCAGAATTACTCAAGGTAGACTCCACAGACATCTCGCTATCATCAGTGAGTTTGATTCTGGTTTTACCTGTGGTGATTTTATTCTGCTGTACTGGCACTGAATATATCATATTTCCCCTTCACACACACTTGAAGATAATAAAGTCAGATCATTGTACATCACAAGTAGATGATCTAGATATCATCGTTCCACTTCCTTCAGCTCTGTGTAGACAGCTGTTTCAGCGATCTATGGTTTCGACAGTCTGGAGGTGCTAGGTTGTGATTAATATTGTGGTATTTTTCCTTAGGTGATGTTAATACACTAAAAGCAGAAACCATGGTGTTAATTTTTTGCTGTGTTCTACGTCCTGCAGTTTGTCCCTCCACAGTTTGCTTTCTTCTCTCACCCTGGGTCCTACCTGAGTTGAATCCTATTGGAAAGTAATACAAAAGCCGAATCTTTATTCAGCTTCCAGAGATAATTCTCATTCAGCCAACTGTTCACGTCGGTCTACGTACAGCATTTAGAATTGTACATATTAGTGATCATTAATCGCCAGTCCATTATATCAATTGAATTTCATGAGCAGCTAAGGTTTACTGCACCATTTTGAGATTTAAACAAAAAGATTGTATTATTCCACTAATAACCTGTGCACAAATAAATCAATGTGTTGCTCTTTAGATAATTACTGAATTTATTTTTAAAATTACATTTACAAAACGTGACTTTTTTGATACATTTTTTTTCTTGCGCTTTATCTTGGTAAATTTCATTATTTTATCCTCAAAAACTTTAAGGCTGCCAGTTATTTGCTGCTTTTTTGCGAACTTTTTAAAGTACTCATCTAATAAGTATTTGGATTCATTAGTGTGTGCAATGTGGGATAAAGAGAAATACTTAATGCTCTACATCTTACTACCTGGTACTTTAGAGGGCTTTGCATTTTCGATTATTGTAAAAGCACTGCGATGTTGGCTGTGGAGTTTAGTAGCTGATACAGAAAAGTTTGTTTCAACATCTGTCGAGGCCACAAGGATTTATTCCCTTTTGCCCAAGGGACTTTTGAGACTGGTGCTTTGTGTGCAAGGGATACTAGTGACTCTGGAGTGCGAAGTGAGAAATATGTTGCATTTCCATTCTATTCATCTAATAAAATCAAGTTCCTCCCAGACAAATAGCAGGGGTACATAGCCTTAATCTCCTTCCCCTGGTGCTGCTCTGGAAAAAAAAAAAAAAAACCACCTGTATTATTAGTATTATGTTTGTGAACAGGGATCCTTGGGAAGTCTCAGACCTGTAGTAAATTTTGGCCAGACCTCACCTCACCATGGGAGAAGTGATTCAGGTGCTTAACAGGCATTAATTGTCATTTGAGACAACCAAGGTTATCCAGTCTGCCCTCCAGCTTTCTCTTCATAAGGAATGGGTCTTCCACAGGGCCGGTGTTGTATGTACTGATCATGTGCAGATCCCTGAGATCCCCTTTAGACCTAACGCCATTCTAAGGCACCAACACTCTAACACCCACCCACCTCCTCACGTCCTGCGAGGGGTCGCTACCTGCCTGGGGCTCACAGCACTGCATCCTCCCATCCGCGGAGAGCAAGCAAGCAATCCTGCATGCACAGGAATAGTGTTACTTACAAGTCGTCAAACGGGAGGTTTTGTAAACATGTCCTCAGACATAACTGGCAGAATGGGAATACCTTAGTGATGATTAGAGCTGAGCTTTCAAATACCTTTGCTTAGGGAATATGATTTTCTTAATGCTTTTGTTATTTTCCAGTAAAAACAGATAGGGTCAGTTTTTTTCCCCCACCCCCGCAGAAATTGTTAACTGTTCCGAAGAACTTAATTTATTTTAATACTTTGGGTTTATTACCTCCACTCCTAGGCTACCACTACCCTAGCATAATGTTAATTTTGATGAGTAATGCAGTATCTCATTATAATTCACTAAGGAAACACGTACCTTTTTTAAATGTTATGTCACGCTATCAAACAGTGGTTGCCCCCCAGGTTTAACTGAGGACTATTACGCTTTAACAGGGGAAACTTTAGGATCATCGTAAGTTTACATTGTGCTTTGCTTCAGGTCATTCCCTTGTTTATAAAAATAACAAGCATGCACAAACGCATTTCTGCCAAAGCAATAGTTATAACCCTGGAGCAACTACTGCCTGCCTTGCTGGAAGGTAGTCTTGACTTTGTCTATTGCCTACATTCAGAAGGCACTATTAAACTAAATGCCTAAAGTGCTCCCAAACTGCTGTTTCTGCAACAATGCCTGTCAAAAGCACATCCCCACTCTTTGCTGATGCTGCATGACTGCTGCGGAGAGGGGCAATGCCTGGACAAGCACCTTTGCCCCTGAAGTGTGCAGATTTGGGCAAACATGGACTTTGAAGTCTTCCAGTCAACATGGGGGACCAGCGTAGCTGTCGGCAGCAGGAGCAGATGGGGGCAAAAGCTTTTCCTTTTGGCAAACTTTGACCACACACACATCTTCGTGCCAGCATTCCTTAAATCTTTTATGCTGTAAATACAGTAGGGAATATAAAGTGCGGCTGTACATGTGTGAGCTTAAAGATGGATTTTGAACATATTTTTGAAGGTGAATGGAGTTAACTGGTGAAAAGTCTGTCTTCGGGGGGGCTCCTTGACTGAGCAGAGTTGTCATTTAAGGTTTTACAGGGTCAGATGCCCTCTCAGGTTTGGCTTGCACCGAAAGTACCAACAAATCAGAGAATAAGTTTTTCTTAGAATTTCTGTGTAATTCTATAAATTGCCAGACCCGTGGCAGGTTTTGTACTGATCATGCTTTTGTTCTTTTCCCTTTCCTCTCAGTTCTTGAAAATCCGTTTCCCCTCAAAATTTCCAAAGCTTGCCAAGAGCCCTCTCGTGCTTCCCCCAAGGTCAGCACGTTTCCTGACTCCACGTGTGCTCTTTCCCACCCGCAGAGCACCCACACCTGGTTTGCTGAGCTGGGCTGTTCCCCCCTGACCCCCCACCTCCCCGTCCCCCAACCAACCATGACCTTTTATTGCTCTCTTGGCCCCAGGGAAGGTCCCAAAAGCCCTGGGACCCCCACCCAGCTGGGTCAGGAGAAGGGCTGTTCATCACTGGAGAACCAACTCCAGGCTTGGCCAGAGATGGCGAAACAAGGTCCTGCTTTGGTAACGCTTTGAAAAATCTTTTTTCCCAGGGCACACCAGCTGAAATGCTGTGTTTGTGTTTTTTTTTTTTTTTTAGAGATCCCCTTGGTGTTGTACCTCTTTGCCCTGATTTCCGTCACCTGGCTGTGGGGAGGACTGCACATGGCTTACCGGCACCTCTGGATGTTAGTCTTCTTCATCATCTTCAACAGCCTGCAGGTAAGAGCTGGAGCCTTTTCCTTCGTCCTCTTGCAGAGCTGGGGGACATCCCCACCCCTCCCAACGTGTTCGGCTTCACCAGCTGAACAACACCCAGAAACACACTGTGACACGGTGGAAGTGTTACTTATGCATTCTGTTTATTTCTCAAATTAGCATATAGAATGCATATTAAAGCAAGGGGTGCATTGTTTTGAAACAATAGGAGTATAATTGCGAAGATTTAATTTCATAGCTAATACAGTGGGAAAGAAAATTGCTTGCTTCTGTCTGTAATGTGTTACTGAGATAATTACACCAGTAAAAATGAAATATCTGCAGCCTTTGCAAAAAAACCCAGAGTATTTCAATTTTCTGTATCTGTTAACTCTAATAAAAAAACCCACAAAGATTTAAAATCCCTAATATTGAAATTTTTTCCATTATGAGAGGTGAGCCTTGAGGCTTAGTTTTTCTCATGCAGCATACACATTGGTAAAGCAGAGATCTTCTCATTGAAAAAAATCAGATATAAACTAGAAGATATTAGTTATGAAAAAATGCAAATAGCCCTTTGCAAAATTTTACACAAATTTTTTCACTGGACTCAGTACTGCAGTACGCTGCATTCAGTGCCATACTGCATATTGCAGAATTGTTTACAGAATAAAGGTTAGTGTATCACAGATGAGAGAATTGCTCTGATGTGTGAAAAGACTGAAATTAAGAGGAATCAAAAAAATATATATCCAAATTTGCGGTGTGCAAATTTCTTTGACATTTTTATAACAGAAATATCCATGACACAATGTGTTATTTTGCAATATTAAAAGTCTTTATACATTGTAAAATAGAAGTTGTTTAATAAGGTGTATTTTCACAAAGCAGACTTATTTTAGATTTGAATTCAACAGGTTGGAGTTTCCTTAAGCAGCAATCTAATATTTTGAAAATGTACATCTCAGACATAAATTCTTTTTTAAATCGAGAAAAAAAATGTAGCTTATTCTCCTTGCAATACTTTTGATTTTTCAGTATATATTGTCATTTAACTATTCTGTATATGTTGGCATATATTGGCTCAAAGTAGTTATGATTTTTTTTTTTTTCCTGTGATGTTAGGTGAATAGATTTGCCCTGGTAATTGTCTACAGCATAGACATAAAATTGCTTTTTTGCAGTGAGACTGCCACAGCTCTGCAGGACCGGCAGCAGTACCAAAGCACATTCCATCCCTTTCCTGTCTCCCTGCAAAATCTCAGAGCACAGGCAAACCCCCCCTGCGGGTTCTAGCACTACAACTGTAACTGCTGCAGCTTTGTAGTGAAACTTAATGCACTGAGATAAAGCATAAATGTGTGGTGATGTTTGTGTACGTACATGTAGATTTACACACACATTTTATATATCCTTCCTTACTGTCTCTTTACAAAGAATTATTACTAGCATACGATCTGGGTTTGTGTTACATAGATCTATCTTGGATACACAATTTTGAAAAGGGTCATATGGAATGACTGAGCTTTTGTGGCAGAGGTGAAATAGTGTCAGAGCACTGTATTATGCATGGACATTTTCTTCAAAATAAAATTATTTTATTGCCAGCGCGTATTTAGAGAAGAAGCACTGAGTTCTCTGTGAAAAATATTAGTCAGAATGTTGACCCTTCCATGTAATTGCCAGAGGAGACGATATATTAGTCTGCTTTATATAACCTGAAATTTCATTTTATTCATGTTCAAAGCCATGGGATTATTATTTTAGCTAATGTTGCTAGTTTGAAGACACCAATTCATGCAATACCATCGAGAAGTAAAACATGTTGGATGTTGAAAGTCAGTCATGTAAAATATGAGGCCCACAAGGTCTGCGGGGGATTTATTGCACTAGTGGTCCAGTATGACAGCGGGTGATATGGAAGATGCAGATATAAAAGCATACCTACAATAATGTTTAAGTCGTGACTGCTATTAGAGATGCACTGCTGAATGACTCCAAATCAGGATTTTGTTTAGATCCAGCTAAAAGTGAGATGATAGCAGAAATATCTGATTTTCTCAATCATATTTGTTTTTCAGTGAGTTAAATTTAACACTCTATGTTGTTTTGTTTCCATTCGTGCACTCTAAAATCTTTAAACCTTATAAAGTAATTTTTTTTTCTTTTATTGTCTTTTCCTTGACTCTTGACTAGTCTCTTACCAGCATTACTTGCCCATACAAAATGCCAGTAACACTTGTGTAGATAGTAGTAACTCTTCTGTGCTCCTGCTGGAAGTTTTTTTGAAGTATTATAATTTCAGAAAAAATTCCACCATGATTACATGCAAGTGCAAGAATGCGTATTTCCGTAGGTATATTTTTTTGGTGCTCGAGGACCTGACATAATAACTTTCCCTCTGAAGAGCTACACTCTTCTGTCAGCTGTGTCCCACGGCAGGTTGTGCACAGAGGTCAAACAACCTCTGCTGGCAGGTGCTTTTCTGATCTTTCAGAGACATGTCCCCATTTGCATCTGCACCCTCAATTAGACAGCTGGGAAATAGATATTCAGAAGCTTTGCTTGAAACCCGTCAGAGGAGCTAGAAAATGAAAACATTAAGAAAGCAAATACTGCAGGCATCACCCTCCTCCACTGTCTGTCTGTCCTTACGTTGTCACCATCGCTGTGCAGCACCACCACGGAGCTCCGGCTTGGTCTCAAACCCGTGGTGATGCCAGACTGCCAGCATTGCCCTTCTGCCTGTAATTCTTCCTATAAATCTCTGCCAGCATGAGCAACTGCTTCACCAGTAGATATTATCTCTTGTATCGGGATCGATTCATTTGGCTTCCTGTCCTAGTGATGGATGGTGGTATCTGGGGAGTGACTGTAGATGTCCGTGGGCCTGCAGAAGGTACTGCAGCATCTCTGTTCAACTTACATCAGTACTCATCTTCCACAGCAAAAGGAGAAAGCTGCTATTTTTGACATTCCTAGACCCAGAGAATCTGCAAAACTTCAAAAATAAAATAATGTTCCTTTCTTGAAAGGAGATGCAATTTCAAATGTATAATCTATTCCTGGTTATAAATTAAAGCGTGCAGGTCTGGAGCTCCATCGCAAACAGCAGGAAATAAAAATTTTTCCTTGCAGTTGTGAGTAGCTCAAGAACTTCACACTTCATGTTTTGAAAAACATTTTTTCCCTTTTCTGGAGTTTTCAGACATAAAATATAATAGGGCGGTATTTACTACATTTCGTTATAAATATTGGAATTTATCTTTTAAAGTCTAAAGTTAACAAATATTTAAAAGGAAAAGATAGTGTTGGGAACCCTGACAACAGTAAAAAAAAAAAAAAAAAAAGAGTAGCTCTTTCACAGCACTACATTTTTTATATTTGTTTATTTGTTTTAATAGGTGATTGTCTTCAGTGCTTTGTAAATCCCTACAAGCTTAAAAAAGATTTCCTGGAACGGCCCCACATTTTAAATAACCTCCCCACATACATTGTTCTCCTGTTTTAAAGTTACCATTTATCTAATCAGGAAACAGAAAAACTGACATGAGATCCAGGTAACCTGACATGCAGCACGAAATGAAAAACAGGGAAGGAACAAGGCGAAGAGTCTGTAAATTTCCTTCATCTCTCCTTTTCATCAGATAAATGGATACACCCAATTGTCTTATTTAGAGAAAATGTCAGTATGCAAACTGTTTGTAGAGAAGAAAATCAGGTGTTACAGATACAGAATACTGAACAAGCGAGGGTTTTGCTGTAAGCAGGTACAGCTTTACAAAGCTTTGTCAGAGCACACTCCCACTAAGGATGGGCTGGTGTGGGGAAGCACGCGGTCCCTGCTGAGAGGGCCTGCAGCCTCTGCAGAGCCAGGTTCATCCACGACAGGGACAGCTGTCTCCAGTGTCCTTTGAAGCTTTAATCTCAGCCCAGCCTTCTGGGAATGGGAGGGGAAAATGGGACTTAACAGTGGATAACACATTTTCATAATGGTTTCGAGAGGAACTATCAGTCTTTTAGTGCGTGCTGTTGGCATCTCATTCCCATGCGTTATCAACTCTCAGAACTGATGATGATTGTTGAAACGAGGCCGTTTTTTCTGCAATAAAAAGCAGTTTTACCATTTATTGGTGGGCATTTCTGTTATACAACATGCTCTGTTTCAGCTGGAAAGCAATTCAGTGTTCATTAAGAGCTTTTCCACAACAAGAAAGAGAACATGAAACAGTTTACGAGAAACAGAGTCCTGCTTCCCTGCTGCTCCGGAGCTACAGACCGTGTAACAAAGCAGAATGCGACCCATTAAAACGTGCTGGATATCCAAATGGATTCAATTCAGGAGACTGGAAGGGCACTGCACGTTATCCAATTTAGTTGCTTAGCCTTATGACGTGGATTTCCTAGGAAAAGCACTTGATAGAAGAATCAAGGACAAATTGTTTCCGAGCACTTCCTTCAGGAAAAAGTTCCCATCAGAGATGAGTTTATAGTATGAGCTATTCTAGTGCGCGGAGGTGAAAGCAACTCTTTGTTTGTAACTTCAGGAATAAACATGCAAAGTGTGTATGGGGGGACAATAGACAATACACAAAATAAAAAAATAAATTTAGAAAAGCATGAAAGGCAAAGGCTAAGAAGCATGCTTGGGTTATCTGGTGTTTTGCGTTCCTCAGCAGTATGCTCCTGATTATCCTGCCAGGCAGCATCTGTGTTGCAGAAACATACTCTATATCGTGTGAAAGGCCTCACTCGGTTCCTCATCTTTTCACTTGCAAAACTGAGAGGAACATTTACCTCTTTTCTTTACATATGGTTGCCTTCATGGATTTATTAACAAGAGACTTGCTCCTGGGGTCAGGAGTGAAAGAACAAGCTGCTGTCTTTTGTGCTTCTCTCTGAAGTTAGGATTTCACAAGCTGTTTAGCATACACTATCCTCCCCTAAATGACCACTGTGTTTTTCAGGCAATTAGGGGAGTGTTTCTCGTTTGTATAGCTGACGTCATCAGCGACATACTTGCCGTTCAGTGGATCCAAAGTTCAGGGTGGTGGGTGGATCTCTTCCCATTGTTTACAGAGGGGTTGGGATGAAGCTTCAGACCCGTTCTCAGGCTCTTCCCTGCAGCCGACTTTCTTGGTATAATCTTGATTATTCCTTGGCTATATTTCCAGCAAACTGCGCTGCACACCCCAACCCTCTATCTTATAATTTAGGGTGTATCTACACTGCAAACTACAAGGTATTAGATTACCCACAGTTACCCCTGTCGTGGTTTCCTGTACCTTGTGCTAAGCCCCACCACGCCCTAGCCCCAGCAATAGATTAATTAAATTTTTTAATAAGTGATTTTGAACCAATCAAAACCTTGCTCATATGGAATACTGAAATGTTACCCGTCGACAGTACCAAAACTCCATTTTTCAGCAATTTTAAATCAGGAGAAAAGTAAATAAAATATGGGCGTTATCTCATTATTAACAACAGTATTCAAAAAGATCTTTTGTGGTTGATTTGGCTGATGTAGATATGAGTAAAATGTCTTTGCCTGTTCTGTGCTTGAGCACACCAGGATGACTCATGCCCACATAATGACCAAGTGTTACGTGTAACATACATCTTCCCAAGAAACAGGAATAATCTGGAAGCAAGAGTTGACTGTTGATTTTACAAACTGGGCACAATGTCTGACTCGCCTAATATGACAGTTTTTAAAAGTCAGTTTATTTGTAGTGAATTACAGTAAGAGAATATTCAGGAGTTCAGGGATAAATGTTTGAAAAGCTCAATGGTACCTTTAACAAGAAATATGGATGTACAGAAAATGAGTGAACAGGGGCACACCCAAACCTGGCATTGGCTGGAGTAGACATGATTCAGCAGACTTCATTAATTAAAATAACAGAGGCAAGCCAGACCAGGAGCAAGGACTAGCTCAAGTAGCAAAAGAGATAAAATATCAAAGAAAACCAGTAGATATGGTGGAAAAACAAACCAAACCAACCAACCAACATTATAATGAGGCATACCCTGTTTAATGCAACATCAGAAAATAAATGTAGCAAGATAAACCAGTATGCCACAGTTTTAGAAGCAAAGAAAAAAGTTTAAAAATACAGCACGTTGAGGAAGCAGGAACACGACAAAGATATACAGTTTTGTAAGTACATTATATTAGTGCAGTAAAGAAAATAAACAAAAGTGTATGGTTTAAAAGCTTTTGCCAGCACCAGCTGCAAATGAAAGATACGTTTTTTTCCTAGAACATGCTATTTAACTAGGGACATTGTCGGGGACACTGAGGAGGCCACCGCTATAAATAGGTTCACTTCCCATTTCTTATGGCATCTTCCTAAAGCGTCTCCTCCTAGTGAGTCAGAGATGGACTCGAAGATCCTGTACAGCAGTTCTGATGATCCAAGCCCCACAGAAAAAAAGCCAAGTACTAGACAGACAAGAGACGAGGGTAAACGTGGTGGGCTGCAAAAGGCTGCCTAAAGATTTTGAGAAAAGTGATTCTACACTGCATACAAGCCCAGCAAATGACAATGAAGTCATCATAGTATTGTCAGGACAAGGTGAAATGCAAGCAGAGTATCAAAAAAAGCACATATGCCTGTTCAAGTAGAAATAGTACGTGCAATACCGAACCCTCTTCTGCCAGCTGAGTGCAGAAACCAAACACAACTAAACGCAGCTCAAAGAATTTGTACGCTACCCCAGAAACAGAAGAAAATGCACATTTAAAGCAGATATTTTGACATCTGTGCAATAAAGTAGAATCTTACACTGTTACTAGGGGTTTGGATTATCTTCCAGACATACTATACCTGGAAGGAAAGAAAATAGTGTACTTAGTGCAGTTCACTTGTTTAATAAGTGAACCACAAAGAAGTAGAAAAATATGCTAATTTTGTTAAAGTAAAAAACCTGAAAGTTTGTTCAGTATGTGCACTTATTAAAAAAAAAAAAAAAAGTAACTAGAACAAATATAAAGCAAATCAAGAAAGCTTGTAATTTTCTGAGGCTTCACACTTTTTGACATCATCGACTAAACTTCTGGGATGTAATCCTGATTGGGCAATAGCATTGACATATGTTATACCAGCAGACCTACAAAGCCTTCCGAGTGACTTGATTATTCAATGAATCAAGGTAATGCAGTATTCAATTTTATATCTCTTTCTCTAGCGATATTACTTCCTTCTTAAAGAATTCTCTGTGTTCCTAGTTACCACCCTAAACATACTCTAATACATGATTACTGTAATGACTTATGAAATGATAGTAAAGTATTCCCTTTACCTATTCATTTCCTTATGTAACGGACCCAAAATCAGTCTATAGCTGGAGATAAAACAAAGAAAAAAGTGTGTAGTGTCAGATAACCAAAGGAAGCTTTGGAAGGTTGGAACTAAATATCTCTTAGATATATAGGAGAAATTGATGTCAGAAGAGAGTAGCTTGTGTCTAGAGCTGTGTTTGTGATGATGAAAGTCTACAGAATAGTGCATAATAAAATTGCTAAAATTGCAGAGTGAAAGAATGTACTCAAGTGGGCTTTGCTTTACTTGAATTTTCAGCCAATTGTCAGTCAAAAACATTTAAAGAGTATTTCAATCAGCTGCCCACTTAAAATAGGAAAACATGATTATAGTGTATTTTTAAAAAAAACAAATATAGTAATTAAATAATGTTTTAGGTCTTCCAACACCTATGAAACTCCTTCAGCTGTTCTTGAATAACTTTACATTAAAAATATATTGCAGGTAAAATCTCTAAACACCCTAATAATTTTTTGGGGTAGCAGATGATGAAGGAGTTTTAACCATTCCCCTTGGAAGGTGTTGGTAATAGCAAGAGTTATGTAGTACACCACAAGAAGTAAGAAATATGACTATAGTATGTACTGCTGCAATAAGTGGAAGTATATCCACTGAAAAGGACTTGGGATCTGGTGTGTACTTTTCTTCTTCCACCTCTGTCACTAAGAGTTCACTTTTCTTATTGTGGAGAATAAAATAGCAGCCAGCTTGATTTGGTATCTGTAACAAATCACCTGCGTCTTATTTTACATTGCTGCTAATATCTTTGTGTAAACTTAAAAACATTTTTTTTTTCAATAATTCAGCTAAAAGAAGTATCCTAGCATAATCATAATGTAGAATTGATCTGTATTTTGCCTTTAAATCCAGATTTCTAAATTCCGTCCCATTATTTTAAGACCATTAACTGGTGGTCATCGAATTCAGAAGGTGAATATGGCTTCTAAGTCTTGAAAATAATGAGTTTCTTTATAATTGCCTGAAGTACTTATTGGTTTTTTGGGTTTTTTTTGTGGTTTGTTTTTTTTTTTTTTTTAATTGCCCCGTGGTTTAGGCAAAGCCTGTTGCGTGCACTGGCAGGGTTTGAGGAAGAGAGAGGCTGCAAACAGGCTGAGGACCGCTTAGAGAAACTGTAATGCCAAGATCCGTGGAGATGAAAGGGATTCATCCCAAAGTGCTGAAAGACCTGACCATGTAGTTGTGAGCCTATTTGTGAAAAATCGTGGTGACTGGGGATAAGTGTGATGGCAAGGGAAAGGATAACATTACTCTCAAATTTTAGGAAGGCAGAATATAACTTCAGAAATTTGTGGCTGGTGGTAACCGGGGAGAGTGGAACTCTTCTTGGAAATGAGGCAAAGCAGACACCAGCCTGCACCAGGAGGAATATGGCCAATGGATTGAGCTATCATGCCTGTCTACTCAGAGCTAGTGAAGCTCTTAGACTGCTTCGTCCAGTTTTGGAGTCTCTGGTTCACAGGGTGTATGGAGAAACTGGTGAGAGTTCAAGGAAGGGCAACCCCCGTGGTCGGTGCACATATCCTGCCAGGAGTGGCTGAAGGAGCTAGGTTTGTTTAGTCAGGTGAGGAGGACACCAATGGAAAATGTAATAGCAGCATGCAAATATTTGAAGGGTAGTTAAAAAGTTGATGATGTCATTCTCTTCCCCTCTACTCTCATGATAGTGCCAGGCAATAACAACAAGAGCACGTGGCCACAAAGCTGTGGCACGGGAGGTTCAGACTGCACATTAGAAAAAGTCATTCACTAGGAGGAAATACAGAACTGGAACTGTGGCTCAGAGAGGTTTGGGATCTCCACTGTCGCAGGGTTTTAAAGTTCAGCTTGACAAAGCCGTACCGACCTGACAGGTGGACTGACCTTCAGCGGTCCCAGCCTGCCCGTTCCCCTGTGGCTCTGAGATACGATATGTGGGAAGCTCTATTCTCAACCCATTTATTGTGATAGATGAACACCACCAGCCACCTGGTGCTGAGGTCATGAGTTTTTAGGAAAGCATCAAATACTACAGACCTAATGCTAAAACCCAAAGACCTGGAAATTACATTGACAGGGGAGTTTAGGTAGAATACTGCCCGCCTTTAGGAGTGACTTCGGAGCAGTGAATTCATTTTCTCACGTTTCAGCACTGCAGAGAGGTGTCTAGGCTTACATATCTTCAAGCTGAGCATCATTAATTACATTATGAAGGCTGATCTGAAGGTTTCTGTGAAATAAATACATGTGAAGTTTTAATAGCCCCTAGGAAAAGAACTGTTCCCTTTTCCTCCACCCACACGTTTCCTGCACAAGAACCCTCTACGTTGTACAAGCCTTAAGTTTCACCAGCATGAGAATGATGTTTTCTCCTTTTCTTCATAATAAATACAGATGATGCCTTTGTTTGGGGACTTGTAAAACTGGTGTTAAAAAAAGAAAACAAACCATAAAATCATTCTCTTGTTTTATATACAGCTTCAGTGGCCTCCAAGCAACTACCACAGAGAGAGTGAATGGCATTACGGCTTTTATCTCTCATAGTTTTATTCTGACTCAACATATTAATGATACGCAATTTTAGCAGAAAACACGATAAGCTAAGTTTTCATTCTGAAATAACAGGAATTCAGTGAAGACTGATTTAATTAACTCTTTTCTGAAGTACTACAGGCAATGTAAGGTCCTTTGTATTTTTTTTATCCTTGACATATAATACGATTTAAACAGGTGTCACTGTTGGAAATTGTTTAGATTTTTGACATGTCATCCAGCTGATGAGTGTCAAAGGAATATGAGTTAAAAGACTTTAAGTTAATTTGTAGACCCAGCCTTAATTTATAGCACGACTTGATGAATTGGTAAGAGAAGAGAAGAAGAAGGGGTATGAAAAATGTGTACAAGACTGGAAAAAAAAAAAAAATCAATCATTTAATCATATAGTCCTTATAGAATAATGCATGAAGGAACTTTTCTCATGTAGGTAAAAAGATTATTGCATACAGCAAGCAGTGTGAGTTAAGTAGGAGTTCGAAACTTTTAAAAAAATAGGCCACTTATTAAGTTTCCTCATGTAGTGAAATTCTCCTGGATTGTGGGCAAGACAGAGATAAAATCATCTTGAAATCATCAGTGAGACCAATTATTCGCAGGTTTTTCTTATAGCACTTGAAAAAAAATAAAAAATCTACGTGCACAAAAACTCCAAATGCTCATTTTCCAGTGAGGACAGAGGAGTTCTCTAAGTACAGTTGTTAATGATTTTGCTAGAGTAGGAAATAATGAATTAGAAATTGTGCAAATTAGGACAGTTAGCCTGAAAGAAACTGTTCAATGGATTCTGTTTTAGAACTGCTTTCTTCTAAAGAAGTGTCATTGTGGGCTCTAGCATGTCATATTAGGACTAAAGGGGAAGATCGTTTGCCAAAAGAAACAATAACTTTTTGAAACATGATATGAAAATATAGTTTGTTTTTACTTAAAAGCATTTTGGAACAGACTAAGCAAAGAATCCTTAAAATAAAGCTGGGAGACATCCAGACATTAACAAAACCTTTTTGTGCCACAACGTGGGTTCAGTTGTATCTTATATACTAAATATATTTTGACTTTGTCAACTGGAAGTCTGTTAGTTAGACATCAGTTTTATAATCAAAGATCACATACTTTAAAGTAAGATAAAGTCTGGCTTGGATGTAGTGAAGTTAGGCATACTAGTCCAAACCATTATCTGCTAATCCAGACAAAGGAAATGCAGCAAATCTCTTCAGCTCTTAAGGAGGTATTTGATACAGTGCTACAACAAAAATGGAGGAATAAGAATAAAGGGAAAAATATGGTAAAAATTAACAGAGAAAAATAAAAAAAATAGTAATACTGCATCTTGATACTAACCTTCACCTGTATTTTCATTGCAATCATGGCAGAAAAAATGATAATATGGGTTTTTTTTTTTTTGATTACACAAATTTAGGGGCTATTAGTGATTCAGAGAACTGATGTATCCTGCATAATGAAATGGATGATTTTTGATCTGTGGAGTGACTTAATGGGAATTGTATGAGATCAGACAACACTAAGGTACTAGTAATGACAGAATTTCTGCTATAAACGGTTAAGTTATATGTAACTGAGAAGTACAAACCGAGATGGGTGTACTGCTTTATCTCAGGACAAATGCAAATCACCAGTATGATACAGGCCTGAAAGAAGCAAATGTGATGCTAATTTTGTACCCAACAGGAATATGAATGCCACTGTAAAAGGTACCGGTGATGCATTGTTTGGGATCCTGTGGATATTTCTGAGCCCACTGGTCCAAGAGATGAATTCTGTATATAGTAGGAGTAGAAAAAAAAAAAAAAGAGTATTATTGGTGATCAGGGCTTTGAAAATCTTATTTCAGAAGCCTGAGAGTGTTTCACATGTCAGCAATCATCTATTGTCTGTGTGCATACTGGCCGTGTTCCAGCAGCTGTATAATCACATTAGTGTCGTGTTGCACACAAAATAATGTTTTCTGTCTCTCAACAGGCATTTTTTAGAGACTGCGGTCCTTTTTCAGAGTTGGACCTAACTCAGAACAACTTTTTGAGTTTCAGTACCTCAGTTCTGCTTGGGAGGCAAGGTGGGGTAAGGCCATAAAGAGGCATTGAGCATCACTTTCAAAGTTAAATTCACTTTGACTATGTCTACTAGCACAGTACTCTGCCAGCTGCGATTTGTAGGGGCAAACAGTTAAACATCTAACCTGCCCAGAGACGCTGAGTGCGGCTGTGATCTCATACCACTAAATTCTTTGAGATTTTCAGTATTTCCTTCTATTAACAAAAGGACTGTGAATTTAAGGAACATGTTAACTGTACTGTCGTAGATTCATTCCAAAGTCAGTTTGTCTGAAAGTATTTAAGTGTAATGTTGCCAGTGTTTTCTTTTTGTACTGAATCTTTGTGGTGGATTGTTTTTTGTTTTTTTTTTTCTCCGAAGGGGAACCTGTCAACAGTTAAATGTGAGATCTGAGTATAGCCACTTAGTAGCAACTCTCTCAGGAAGGCTTCTAATGCATGTGAGGACTGCAAATCATCTGTGTCTGGAAAGTTGAGCAACTGTGAAGCTGGAGCTAACCACAGTTGGATGAAAATTGCTAAATTATGTTTTCTTTATTTTGAGCAAAATGTCAAGTGTTGCTCTTTTGCCTTTGCATTGACAAAGGTCAATTGGATTAAAAAAAGCACCAAATCAACTTGTACTGTCAGTTGATTATTTGTTTAAATCTTCCGATGTGTTGTTTTGCTCTTGCAACTGAGTCATGAAAAGTTTTAGTGACAAAGATATATTAGATCCTCAGCTGCAACACTGGGAACCAGACTGATATTTTTTTTCTTTGTTCTTTGTGTGTCTTCTCAAAGGAGGGTGTGTAGAAGACTTAGTTTTGAGAGGATTATCATCTTATTTTGTGTGTAAGTGTGCATAAATAAAACACATAATCTACTGGAGACTTCCTAATGTTGTGATTGTGCTTCAAAAAATGTGTTACAGGAAAGCAGGCTGCAAACGTTAACACTTCCTAAAATATGCTCAGATACCCTGCATAGCCAGTAAAGGATTTTGAAAGTTCAGTATTTTTTATGCCCCAGCACCCTCTAGAATTAATCTTTTGAGTTCCGGGGAAGTGAAAATTGGCATTTTAAGAGTGATTCCCTTCCGAGTGGAGTGGAGCCAGCAGCTCTTGCAGGACCTTTTTCTCATTCCTGACTTCTGAAATATGTCAGGGAAACAGATTCTCACCATGAAGACTGCTGCTTTCCTGCAAAGCTTTGCTATTTTCACACTAGCTTTTGTGTAACCACCTATTATTAGCCAAATAGGCCAACCTGTGTGACAGAAATTTATACTTTCTAAAGGGAATATGTGCTTATAGGTCTATTTTCGATTCTGTCATTTCATTTTCATCAGTGAGCAAAAAAAGGGTTTGTCACACTCCCCACCCCTAGGCACCTAAATTAGTACAATGGTCTTCAAAGGCTTTTTATGTGGTCAGTAAAGAGAGAAATGTGATTCCAGCGGAAAGTTCACCACACATGTGTGAGGTTCATGCTTTCTCATTATTTTCAGTTAGTATAACATTTTAGTACTCAGACTCTTTATACTTAATGTTTTATTGAATAGAAGTGTCGTTGTCTTCTAAAAAAGCCTACAAAAACCAATGCATAAAAAAAGTTAAAATACTTAATAGTCATCTTACGAAGCGGTTACTTTCAGGTTGCTCTTTAATGATAAAGTGTGCTTCGTCCTTTCCTTATTTCAGTAATTTTTTTGCGGATGAATATCTGCTAAAGACTCAAGAAGTAAGCTCAGGTTAGGACCACCTGCTCTAGCGGGGTACGTATATAGTTGCTTGTCAATAAATGCTAATGCCAAGCAATTATTTAGACTGAGAAACTATGTTTATGTATTAACTGTAGTGCTCTGGAGTTCATGAATGGGCCAATTTTCATTGTGTTGAACACTGTACAGAGAACAGAAAGATGTGTCTGTAAACTCCGATGTGAGACAGGACATGGACGTGCACTACAAGTGGTCAGTTAGACAACAGGCCGGCATGGCAGGCAGGCAACAAGCTTGTGTAGCCAGAGACCTAAGAGGAGGTCGTCAAGAAAGTGAGCAGGTTGGATATTTAACCATTTGTCCATAAAACTCGTAACTGGCAATGCACTGCTCTACTCGACGTGCTGCATGGTGGGAGGATGAGACAGTGGGAATAAATTGAAATAAACCTCGGCTATGCTAGGTGCCTTTGAGCCGAGTCAGAGGAATAAAGACTTTCTGTGCTCTAAAACCACGCTAAGGACCGTTGCTGTGGAGCATTTTGCAACAAGCAGCAAAGATTCTCCCCTTCCTCCCATGGCAAGAACTCAGTCCTGTCCTTGAAACTCTGCTGAGATTTAGTCCCAAAGACAAACTCATCCTTACACACCTGCTTCTTTGTCTGTTTCTTCACGGGTTTAAAAAAAATAGGACGTAGACATCGCATACATGGAGAACAGAAGTGTTAGAAACCATCCCAATATTTTTTTGACTATCTCAGAACCTTTTTATTTTTTCTGTAAGAAACGGGTAATCTCAGAAGGAGAAACAAATCCTTTGTATTCACATTTCCACAGAAGCTTTGCTTTGCAAATATGTACAGTGTAGATATCCTTCCCTAGGCTGCAGTACTATGGGATGTGAGACCATGGAGACATTATGAGATTCTTGGACCACTTGAAGTTTTTCTTAAGAATCAGTGTAGAGGTAGTCTAAAAAGTAATTTATACAAGATCCAGCTACATGTGCTGAATTTTATCTGAAGTTATTATCCCAGTCCGTTGAAAAACAATATAACTCTCCCACTTTATTTTAGGACACATGACAACTAAGTGAGAGCACATCTTTAGGATAGCCCCTACAAAATTTTAGAGATATTTAAAGTAGCGAAAAATTTTGATATTTTTGCCTCTCAGAAAATATATTTGTAGAAAAACACAGATCTATACTGGTGTATTTGGACAAACTCAGAGAAATCTGAAAATACAGAGAACGACAAACTTGAGAAATGCAGTATTTTCACTAATTTAACACAAATTTTAAGTTCATATATTGGCAAGAAATTTCAGAGCACTCACAATTAGTAATTTTCTGCTTGTGAAAATTATCACAGTGGGATACATTGGTATAATATATGGAAAACTGAGAAAAAAAGCATTTTTTAATTACTAATTTTTATTAATAGTTCACCCGGCCTGTAACTAGTCAGCAGCAGCATGAATTACTAGCCTGTCAATTTTCAGCGTAACTTTCTGAGATGGATATATCAGCTCTGTTTTATAGACGGCTGGAATAAAAGCCGTGGGAATACCAATTACTTTTGTAGGGCCAGCATACTTGCTAATATAGGAAGCAAATTTAATGTTGTCTGCATTTCAGGTTTGTACTTAGTTTATTAAACCACATTACTACTAACCCCTTAGTTTGTACTGCCACAAGTACTTTATTTTTCCAGTGGATTGTATTTTCTAAATGGAAGCCAAATTTAGTGCTACTAATTCATTAAATCCCTGTAACAGTAGAGAGTATAAGGAGCTGTGGGATGAATGATTTTCAGCATAATCTAAATAAAGACCCTCCTCTTCCTGGAAGCATCTCTTTTTGGATTGCTTCAGATTGCCACCCTCCTTTCCACTGGCAAAGAGCATTGGCACAAACTGTTTAGTCACTTTGCTAACATGGTTTGGCTTAGTTTGTAAAAACGATTTGTAATAGCTAAAATGCCAAGCATGGACTGGAAGAAAATAATGCAGTACTTAACACTGAGTGACATCTAACTTGCCTGGAAATTCCTCCTTGTGCAGTACCAATACAAACAATGCAAAAATACAACGTAAATAAATCCCAGGATCATAGTCCTAGCTTTCTGCCAAGAATGTGATTTCTCTGTGTGACTTGTATAAATTGAGCCATCTACTGCATTAAAAGATTATTTTTATTAGCTTTGTTCACATAAAACCTAAGTTATGCTGCATACTACAGCTTTTCAAAAAAGTGTTTAAGTAGGTTTTAAGAGTTTCATTCATTCTTTAGTACAAAAGAAGAATCAGTCGTCATATCAATACTGAAAGACTTCATGCAGAGGACGGAAAAGTCTTGTGGTTTGGGGTTTAGATGCGTTTTGTGGGGTACTTCGTGCTGTCTCACTGAGTAATCCCATCGCCGGCACTGCTGAGGTAGAGGATCAGAAGTTAATTTCACAGGGCTATGCCTTTACTGCTGTCTTCACTGCTATCCCTTGCTGACCCCAGGAAGTCAGCAGGGCAAAAATAATCCCAGAAAAAAGCAGCGTGTAAGGTTACTGCATCCTCTTCTCCTAAATGGTGAAATCAGACTCCTGTCATGTCCTGTGGGATCCTTTCATTAGCAAACTGGATAAAATCTCGATTTCAGTTACCTAACAGGAATATAGAAAAATAAGTCTTCATTGCAAATGACACTTTCCCTTTAGCACATTCCACAAATGCTGAGAAAGCTGTAAGGATATTTATTTTCTTTACAAAAAAAAAAAAAAAAAAAAAAAAAAAAGTCAGTGCATCCTTAAAGCTCGAGTGCTGGATTTTTGGGCTGCCATTTGAAATGCATCCGCTATGTGACATGACACAGATAATCCTAAACGGACATAAAGCACATCTGCTTGGGAGCCAAGAGTGATATAACAGTGTCAACAGAGATGAAGAGCCAGGGAGAGCAGCGACGATGGGAAAAGCTCCTACGCTTGGGCTTAGTGCTGCTTTCTCTGCTACGCTGCTGTTGACCTGCCTCCTCCGTGTCACTGCTCAGGTGATGACTCTAACCACCCTCGCCCTTAGTGGCCTTTGGATTGGTCACGTTTTGCTTTCTGTTAGATTTTGGTTTGTGTTAAAACTTAATTTTCATATGTCTGATTAGGGTTTACTAAGTAACAGGTGCTTTGGGTAAGTGCTTTGTTGCACAAAGTCTGTTAGCATCCAGCAGGTTGGACTATAATGATCACAAGTACTAATTTACTAACATCTGCAAAATATAATAGTCATGTCTATAACATATATTAATGAATTATTGGCCTTTTAGAAACTACGCATAAATAGAGTCTTGGAACATATGCCATCAATTATCTGAGAATTAATAGTAATTAATTATTACATCCTCATAGATTCTATTTGCCAAACATAAAAATGCCTTGCATGGATGACATTCCTGTACAGGCTAATGTACTGCTGACCATTTTATGTTTTTTTGACCCAAAACTTGTCTTCCTTTTATGCTCATACTGGCTTTTTTTATAGTGTTTTCTCTGAATGACAAAGATGAAGTGATATATGTGTGATACTCGTATGTGAGATGAAATCATAATCTTTAATTCTTTTTTTTTGTTGCTTTCAGTGAATTTTGGAAAGATTGCTACTACTGGTATTTTTTTTTTTTTTTTCATTTTCCTGCTAGATTCTTTTCAAATTAAGAAAGTTTAGCCTCCATTTATTCCATTTCTGCAATAGAGGCAACATATAACTAAAGTATGACACAAAGTAAATGCACTTTGTTGCTTTAATTCATATTGGTAAGTATGATCTTCATTGTATGTTTATACTTTTTAATGGAAGGAAAAAAAAACCCATATTACCATCTTTGCCACAATTTTTACATCTAGTAATGTAATTTTGGATCTAGTTTTGCATCTAATAATTCATTACACATGAAGCTTAAGCTAAGCCTGTTACAAGTAACTGAATGCACGTGCTTTGAGCAGCTCTGTATCTGAATTCAGAGGCAGGTCTGTGTGGAGCAGAGTTATCTAACACCTGAAATGGAAGGTCATCTGTACCTTAAAACTTGTCTTACTTGCTGGCTGTCTTCAGACAACAATAGTGCCTGTGCCTAGTTTATCAAATTACATTTATAGGTATATAGTTATATACTTATATAGTGATAGATAGTTATGAGTAAACACAAATTAATTTATATTTCTGTTACCTAGATAGTAATTATTATATTTAGACAACACAGAAACCACCTTAACAAAACCCTCACAGGCTGTTTGTAGCTTTGAAAGGCTCCTAAGCAAAGGCATGGAGTGACAGTGAGGCAGAAGGTAGGTATGTGGAGAGGAGAGGCTACAGTTTTCCACGGAGAGCACTTGGAGAAACTGGCTTGGCCAGTTTTAGGAGTGTCATTATATTACATTAACCTGAAGTTTTCCGAGTGAGCCCGCGGCAAGAACCACGGTCCTGGTGGTGGTGGTGGAGACACGGTGCCCAGCGTAGGAGCAGAGCAAGCAGAAGCACACTCATGTTGTCACCATTTCCACTGTCCTCGCTGGAATGAGACGGCCAGCAGCACCCTACGGACTTCTACATTCATTAAATTATATGAATTATTATTACGATTGTGTAAAACAACACTGCCACACCAGGCTATGAGGCTTCCAGTCCTTGCCTATATAGCTGGGTGTTATAGGCTTTGTTTGACCTGCTTAATGTAAAAGTGCTTCAAAATCCACCTGCCTGGCAAAGTTCCCCTGTCTCACTTCAGAATTTCCCACTACTTCCCTCAGGAGATTGCTTTTACCTCTCATCAGGCTTTTCACAACTCCCTTATCAGCCCATCTTTCCTGCTAACTTCTGCAAAGAGCCAAAATGCTGTTACAAACACCTGAACATGTGCAGTCTGGAGGTGGAAGCCTAATCAGGTCAGTGTTCCCCATCTGGTCTGACCTGCAAGTACCTCCGGGTTGGTGGAGCTCCTCTCCATGTGCAGGCAGAGCCAGAGCTGCCTGTGACCGTGCGGGCAGGCAGGAGCAGGGCCAGAGGTCTGTCTTCCAGCACTGACTGGAGGAGAGATAGTGGCAGAACTGGTAGCTGCTCTGCTTCAACAGGGAAAGTGCGAAGCAAGAAAAAACAAAAACCACTAAACTAAAAAAAAAAAAAAAAAAAAAAAAAGATAGCGAAGGGCTTCTTGCAGTCGTGTACTCTCTTCTTGACCCACCGTGCAGCTCTGGAGTTGGCAGCTGTCTGTGTTTGCTTTGCACTGGGGCTCGCCGTGCAGCCAAGGCAGCGCTGTCAAACACTTTGGGTGGTTTTGCAATGAGAAAACATGATACTGCAGAGCCAGCAGTTATTGCCATACAAGGGTGCTGGAAAAGAATAGGCAGCTATCTGCAGCCCTCACACAAAGAGGGAGACCTCAAAAGGACATATATTCCATGCTAAGTAACAGGAAAAAACTAAGCCAAAATAAAACCCAAAACAACAGCTGAGAAGCTTATTGCTTTTATAAATATGCGAACGTCCATCCTTCAAACGGCTCCTATCTTTTTTTCCCCTTAAGAAATGTTCCACAGATAGCAGGAATGGGTCACAGAGCAGGTCACATCCAAATTCTTCTGTTTAGTGCTGCAAACATATCTTGGATCACTTCTGGCATTAATCCATTAAAGAGAATTTCCAAGAGGGAAAGTAACTTCTTGTTTTCCAACTGCAAGAAGAACCAACAGTTTGGTAAGTGTTTCATGACTGACACTATCTGTTGCTGACAGTGGGTAGAGCTGCATTCCCGCAAAGTTCAATAAACGTATGAAGGCATGGAAATAAAACGTTCCAATTGCTTAGTTTTGAACTACGTATGCATATATGTATCCTTTGGTATTACACTGGTGTGCATACAATTTAGGGTTTTATAAGCAGAATCATGGGGAAATAACTAAATGCTACAAGGCCATGGCTCTTCCAAGTGTTGTTCTTGTCTCAGAGTTGTCCCTGTTTAGAGTTATCGAATGGGATCGCCCCAAATGTTAATTTCATTCCCGTTCTATTCTCTAAATTTCCCATTTATTTTTGTTCACAGCTTAGTAGTGGTATTTCTGTCTCACCAGATACAAATTTTTGTGCCAATGATTTTTCTATTAAAAAACAAAAAGTTGTAACCCACAAATGCAAATTCTAGAGAGCTTTAGAGCTACCATTGCTAAAAAAACGGTCAAAACAAAAGTTCCTAATACAAACCTGACATCATATCCATACTTAATATGAGTTTGGTTTTAATTTTACTTTGAGTAACACTCGCTATGAAAACAGAACTCATTAACTCTTGAGGTACTTTTTATTCATCCAGAGCTTTCTCTCTTTGCACAGACTGGGGGCAAGGATGGGGGGAGGAAAACCAGCTCATTATCTCAAACCAGGAAGTGAATGATTTCAATGACAGAGCCAAATATATTATTATATCTCCACCTACTCTTGTTCACCTACTTGTCAGATACGGAAGGATGTCTAGTCCTTGTCCTCATTTTTGCCCACGTTTCCCTTTTTTTGAGGAGCATCCCTAACAAAAACAGTGTTAGCTTCCTGCCTTATAAATAAGACTTGCCTTCTGCTGTCTCTGAAGCTGTGGAAAGGCAATAAATATCTACAGTAATTTTCATTAAAGTCAAGGGGAGTGGGGAGTGTAAACTGCTGACAGGTTCCTATGAATATCATTTAATAGCAGAGCCTGCTGAACAAGACCTCTGCTTCTGAGACAGTCAGAGTTCTCTGGCAAAACTACTTGTAATAACTTAGGCATCTGTTATTCTGGACATAAAAAGCATAAAAAGTCATTGTAAGGTACTTGCTGGCGTCAGTTTTAACTAAAGGGAGGTTGGAGATGTTGAGACTTTATTTGGTTCCTTACAAACACCTTATTCCCACCAGTCTTGCCCTAAAACAGCTAAGGAGCAGGTATGGAGATTGATTATATCAGTAATCCACAACCCTTGGGTTCCCTCCAAGCCAGAGGGGTTTTTTTACATTTTCTTGCATTTATGGATTCTGAGGTCGCACCAGTCAGTTAGTTTTACTCTTTCATGACACTGCAGCAAAATGCTGCTAAATGAATGGTTTATCCAATTTCTCGGCCAGATGTGACAGAGTAACAAGAAACAAAGAGATAGCAATAGGCCTAAGAGAGATTATGAAATGGGAAGAATCAATTAAAGGGAAAAAATGTTGTTATAGCAATAACGCCTGGCCTTTACTTAACTCTTCATTTTGAGACTTTTCTGTAATATTAAGTAAAAGTTTGGCAGTAAACACAAAGTTAGCTTCTCTCCTTTGACTCTTTCTGTCTCTCAATGCTGACTTTCAATTCCCTGTTCCTTTTAACTCTGTATATTTGCCATTAATATACATAAGTAGAAATACTGCTTTGACAAACAAATAATAAAAAGAATAATGTGCTGCAGGGTTGTTGACCTGCATTCGGTGATGTAGTTTCTTCAGTTGCTAGCTTCACTCTTGAATATTGCTTTCCAGTGCCAGTTTTCAGCTTGCTTTCAGGTACAACTAGAGAATTAACTGCTCTAACACTGCTGATGAGGGAAATCTCTTGACCTAGGGGCAGAGGATTTTCTATGGGGCATTTCTTGTCTGTTTGAGAAAGAAGTGAAAAGAGTAGTAGGCTTAAATTGTAAGGTGTGAGCTGAAATGTAGGGTTATAAATGTTTGCCTTGGAGAACAAGTATGAGAATAAATGTTTGCAAAATTTTGTAAAGCATATGTGCAAATTAATGACCTCTGATATTTCTAGGTCTTTGCAGTCAGTGCAGTTGAAAAATATGAGAGGAATAACCAACCATGCAGCTTTTGGTCTTTCTGTTTTCTCTTTTATAGTGTCAGGTTCATCAGCAGACAGATAGTCTCTCTTTCTTTAGTATGTGATCTGCTTTCTTCTACCAAAGTGGTCCTGCACGTAGGACAAACCACAAGGAGATCCTGATGTGAAGAGGACCTCAACGGATGCTGTCCCCCATTTCTGTTGCCTGTGCACAAAAGAAAAAAAAAAAGGCAGACAAAAAAGAACTGAGGCAGAAGTGGGAACAGTAGGGTGCTAGTCTACTTTGTCTGCTCTTGGCTAATCCTCAGCCTGCTGCAACCATGTGTGGTTGGTGCAATTTGTGAATCTCACAGAGTTCTGTGAGGAGAGACTGCAGCCAGAACCGCAGAGGTGAACTGCAAGGTTCTTCTGCATGCTGACTCTCCTCTGTTTGCCCTCCACAGATCACACCAATCCCACTGTTTGTACCTTTGGTCTTTGACTCAGTGTATGTTTCTTCCTCAGCTAATCTGAAATACAAAATCAGAGCTTTCTTGATATTTCCAGGATGACCACATGGGAAGGAAGCAACAGAATCTTATTCTTTCCCAATCTGCACATCTGGCAAGTTTGACTAAGCATCTGTATTTCAGTGCATCTTCAAGTCAAACTCTTCTCTTTTAAAATTTGGATCCGTCCTTATAAATCAAACACCAAAAAAAACCTGTCTCAGCACTTGCAGGGCTCAAATCAGAGGTACAAATGGCTGTTGTGTGGGAGTAGCTGCAAGTGTGCTGAGAGCTATGCAAAATATTTATAGTGAATCCTGAGTATCCAAGCAAATCTGCTTTTTAAAGATTTGCCAAAATTTTTGAACCTTTCAGGTAAACCAGAGCCAAGTTTAGACTAAATCTGAGCTGAACGCAGTTTGCCAGAAAGGAATTTATGGCTTTGGCTTTGGGTAGAAACTGCAAGATTCAGCATGGTCTTGGCATAGCTGGCTCTGCATAAAGAGAAACTTGGCAGTTTAGACTAAGGTTCAGGTGTTACATTAATATTAGGAAAATGTATTCGTGAAGCTGAAAGCACAGTAAGGATTTTTATCATTATTACAGAATATAGCCATGACTTGGTTATCTATGGAATTATAACTTAAAAAAAAAAAAAAAAAAAAAGGAAGCACTCAAATTAACTATATTTTAGTGCAAACCAGTAAATACATTCTTAATTTAACGGTAGATATGTGACTTTTCATTGTTCAATTTTTATGGTGATTTCTGTACATGTATGTCGATGTGGTAGCAATTGGTTGGTTCAACAAGTGGTCTTGGTAGGTAGGATGTTGCCTACCGAGATGGTATGAATTTTGCAGTCCGCGATGACATTTATTGCTGCCTTTTGCTTCTGATGTGAATTTTTAGAACTTCAGCTGTAACAGACACAAATCTTTTCCTATGAGCAAAATGGAGAGTAAATAACGCAGGAAGCAAAGTGCAGATAAGCCGCAAATGTTCCCAATAGAAACTGTGATAAGAGAAATGCTACGATTGATAAGAATTATAATAGCTTCATCAAAACTCGTGCTTAACGGCAAATATAAAGTCTAACCCTCGAAGATTCACAGCAGGTCCAAAGGCAGCTTATTAATTGTAATCACCAGTTGGCAGGGTTGCACTGCTGAGGACATGGCTCTTACAAAAGCCACTTTGAATGCTGAGGAAAAAGAGTTAAACAGAAGGATCTGATTTACATTTCAAAGGTTAATATTTCTGGAGAGCTCTGAGTGGGAGAATTTAAGCGATGGCTTAGGATGGAGTATCATGTGACTAAGATGATACTTCTGTCATGATGACACCAATAAAAGATCTTCAAGCTGTTCTCAAAGAAAAATATGGTTGAAGGATATATGGAAAAATAAAATGTACATTAAAATCTGGTTTTCGATATCTAAATATGCACAAAAATGCTGTGCCTGCTATTTATCATCATTCTCTCTGAAAACAAGGAAACTTGCAGAAGGAAATAGAGAATTATATATATTTTATGCATGTCACTTGATTAGCATTATTAATGCTATTGTGCCTTTGAACAATCAGTTCCATGGCTAATTCTCTTCCAAAAATTATTAGGAAAGACAACAATATCAAATATAGATCTTGCGTTGTACAATGGCCTTGATTATAGTTTCCTGACTATGATTCCTTTAACATTGTGAGTCATTTTTTGCTCTGTAGGTACTAGCTTCTTGAACATGGCAAAACATGCAAATTATCTGGATTAATCAGACTAGTAATTTTCCCAAAAGCAGTAGGCACTTGTTAGGTAAATCAGTGTTAATCCACAACAGGCTTTGACTGGCCAGTGATGGAAAATTTAATGAGAAGAGTGAAGTCCGCAACATAAGAATTTCAGAAAATTAGTGAAATCCCCAGGGAAGTTCACATGCAGAGACCTAAGGCATGAAGGTGCACAAGCAGGAGCACCCGTGGCCATCAGCAGCCACACAGAAAGGCCAGCCTGGCCGTTAAACTAGCACGTAATTCTGGGACTGGCTGCTAAAAGTAAATTAGCATAGACAGAGAATAAGATAAATCTCACCCTGATAAGATTAAAAAAAAACCAAACAAAAACAAAACTAAAGTGAAACTAACCAAAGCATAAACCAGCATGCGGAAATTCCTCTACAGTAACTACAGACAGCTAGTCTCAAAAGATGATCTGATTAAAGACAACTCTTCTGTTGGTAGAGACACCTGTTTGCATGATTTCTTGGGGTTTTTTTACCACCTGGCTCCAATAAATGTTTAATTTTAAAAATAACGGTGATGTTTTAGCCATGGTGATCTAAGGATCAGAATTACCCAGTTCTGGACACAGAGGTCCTTTTGTGGTCTAACACAAGATACCATCTTTCTTCACAAGTCTTGATTTCCTTTAAAATGTTATCTTCTGAAAAAAAACAACTTTTAGTGATAATAGTCACATGATCAGTGATGTAGTCACACGGTGATAGTTATCACATAACATTTTCCAGATTAAAATTGGAACTCAAAGAGTGCCTCTGTAGAGTGCACTGGATTTTTCTCAGTGCTGGTACCTGCCCTGAGACAGGTTGAGGAAGTGCTCAAATGAAGTGTTCAAATTACTTTTATTTACCGAAAGTCCTGCAAAGACACTTTAGTTTTATAAATAGAAATACCATTCCTCTAAAATCGATTACATTATCTGAATACTTTTTTCCTTGGAAAAACTGGTTTTGCAATTCCAAGGTGGGTTCTCTCGGGCATGGATGAAAGTACCTGTGTGAGAAGTATGATGTATATTGTTTGGATTGGGGTTTTTTTTTTGTGTGTTTGTGTTTATTAGAACAATAGAAATCCTTTATTTCACAAGATCAATTTAATATTATGGGATAAAGCGGACATCTTGGTTTTCTCAGTGTGTGGAAAGGTGATGATGAAGAGGTTTGCTCATGGCCTATACAGTCTGTTGTATCCTTTGTCATTACTATTAGCAGAGTTATCCCAGTTTCCATATTTAGACATACTGTGGTGTCAGCACAGTGAGTTGAAACATGTAGAATTAGAGGATAAAGAGACAGAGAGACTATGAGTGTCAAACGTGCAATGAAAGGCTTTTTGTGGATCACTCCTCCAGGTTTGCATGTGATCTTCTGGAGAGTAAAATATATTCTGTCCTTTTATTGACAGCTGTGGAAGTCTGTCATCAATTTTCTAGCTTCCTGCAGCTGTCACTCCATAGAATAAATAAATCAAGCTGTTGTATATGAGAACCTCCCTCACACCCATGCATGGGCAAAACTCTCTCACAAATTATAAAATGTACCAGGAAAAACTTCCCTTCTTCTCCTACAGAGGACGTTCCACAGTCTCTTTGGGGAACTTGTTCCAGTGCTTAATTACCCTCACATTAAATAGATTTGCCTTATATCCAGTTGGAACCTCCCCTGTTTCACCTTAGGGCCAGTGTCTCTCATTCTTCTGCCATGCCTCGATGTCTTCTTGGCAACCACCTCTTGTGGACTGGAAAGCTAATAGCAGTTAATGGATATTAATTCCCCCCTGAGCCTTCTTCATGCCAAAAAGCCCAGTTTTCTCAGCCTGGCCTCACAGGGCATCCTGTTGACCCTCTACTGGAGTTACTCAAGTTCCTACCCATCCAGTGCTCTGCACATCTAGACAACAACATCCTAACTTGGGTACCAGAGTGCTGTGGGACACCACGGTAAAAGCCTTGCAGAACTCAAAGCAGACGTGACCCATCACGCTCTCCTTGTCCACTGGACCAGTCACAGAAGGCACTCAGGTTGGTCGAGTATCCGTAGCAAATCTGAAGGAAGATTGGTGAAGTATCTGGTATAACCTAGAGCAGCATCAAGGCTGCGCCCACCTCACTGGCTGATAAAGTCCCAGTGGACTCTTTCGCATGTGAGCTTTCCTTCAGACAGTTGTAACTGTGATTTTTTTCTGGATTTTTTTTTTCCCCCTAATGTAGCAGTGCAAAAGAGCAAATCACCATCTTGCTGCGGTGAAATAACAAAAGTTCAATTGTCTTCCATCAGCATATATCAGTAAAATAACCAGCAGCCTTTACTGACAATATCTTAACATTTTTCAGGCAGCCACCATGTCTGAGGGGAACTGTAAGTTGCCTGTCTGTGCTCTCACCTTTGGGACAGCCTAGTTGTCTGATTGAAGTAGTTCTCACCTTCCTCCACAGGAGACGCTTTAGTAACACTTTTTCCTCTTACCTTTTACTGTGACGTTGTATTAATACTACTATCATAATGTAACCATAAATGGCATGGGGTTAAATGTTTTGTAAGTAGCCCTGTGAGCCCAGCACACAGAATTTATCTAGTATTACAATTAAATCCTCCAGAGTCCTGCCTCTTTAGCTTAGTTGTTCAGTCTGCTTCCATAGAGCCCAGGCCAAGCTCTGAGGTTAGCAATCAGTCGTTTCTGTCTGAGACCAGATAGCCTCTTTTGGCCTCCCTTTTCATGCTTCTAGGCTGAGGACGATGACTGAATTTGCATGTAACAGTGGAGGATGTTGGTATTAGGCTGAGGTTTTGGGGTTTGGGTTTTTGGTGTTGGGTTGTTTGGGGGTTTTTTAATGAAATCTTCTTAAGAATACAAAATTAATATTTACCACATTTTTAACAGAGATGTCATTGCCTGTGTTACTGACATCCATACTCAGACCTATCTTCTTTCACACCCTTTGGAGTGTGTAGATTTCTTCTCTGAATATCCTGCAGGTCTGGGAGACCTGTCAACAGAACTTGACTATTCTCTTCAGTTTATACTTGGTGCAACTAGCAAGGAGCAAGATCTGTGTGTGCCTGAAAAAGTACATGGTGACAACTTGACCAAAGTTGTTCATCTTATGGACATCGTGAAACATATCACAATGCCAACAGCCTTATATTCATAGTACTTTAAGGCTATTTTTACAGTATTAAAGGTTGAAGTGAAAAAGAACATAATGAGTGTCAAAAGTGTGAAGAAGGACAACTCAATTCTCAAACTAGTGCTACTGAAAACACCCAATGAGCCTGTGAAAGCTGTGGTTGCACTGACACAACCCAAGTGTCTGTATCCTGCTCGTGGTCTTTCAGAGTAAACAGCCTGGTAGCTGCTGCTGATAAGATAAGCACGGATCAGTACAATTTGATCCACAGCATCTTCATGTGTATGATCATTGGAACTTGTTGTTGTGTGGGCAGGTCCATTTGTCTTGTTCTGATTTCCCAAAATTCAGTTTTCTACAGTGGTTTCTACTAAGACTAAAGGGCAGTAAGAATAAGACCACAAATACCTTTTGAGACCAAACAAAACCACAGTGATGGCACATAGGAACCCACATCTACAGGATGTATCTTCCTGAGACTCTAGATTTGGGTAGGAATGTGGGTCGAAGAAGGTTCAATCCTTTTTCCAGCTAAGCAAGAAATCTTATACCCAGCTACACGGTTCCTGTGTAAAAGTATAGCGTACGTAAGAGTGTTGGGGTTCTGCTAGGCATAGGCTTGTTTGTAAAGCGTGGCCATAACATTTTACAAGAGTGGGAGAAGTAAAACTCATAATTTCTGTTTGTTGGCTAACTCAGCCTGTGACTCCTCCTGTCCTTAGTCAGTCAGATAACTTCCCTGAGTCCATTTGCTCATTATGGAAGGACCCAGAGGAGCTGTCTCATCACCTGTCTGCAACAAGACGTGGGAGTTCTGAGTTGCTGAAGTTCCTTCTCAGCCTCGAGAAGAGGAGGGCTGTGGCAGGAGTGCATTGCATCTCAGGGATGCTGGGTCCTTCTGCCCAGGACAAGGGTCTGACAGGGGCAGAATTGGTGGCAGCAGGGAGGAGTGGGAGCAAGGATGCTCTGGGTGTCAAAATGCCTTTCTGTGATTCTGGTAGAATCATAGTTCCTCAGGAATAGCACTGTCTGAAACACACGGGGAGTTAAACCAGGACACCAGCCTGAGTTAAGGAGGTAATTGTGGTACTTTATTCCATGTTTATTTGTTTTAGAAGAGACAGCGTCCACACTTGGGGCTGCACGGGAGAGTGACATAGCATGGGCCTTGTGTACCAAAGCACAGGGCTGTGCAGCATTTTCAGCTAATGGGTTTTCTTGAAAAGTACAAAACCATTTGAAACGTATGCAGCTTCTGTGGCTAGGACCTTGGAGACCAAAATGCCAGAGGCTGCTCTGAATTCAGTGTCATAACTGTTATCTGTTCTTCTTGGGTTTTTTATCCTTTTCATATCCATTAAACCACTTAAATTAAAAGAAATCCATTTGCTGGTCCCATTATGCTTGACCTACATCAGAGTCCTTGGATTTGTTTATAGAATGAAAGGACATTTTGGTTCCTTTTTAGTGGTTCATAAGTGTAACGTGTTTACATCAGTTTTTTGGAACGTATTTACTTACATGTATCACAAAGAAATTTCCTCTCAGTTAACTGCTTAGGGTCTTCATGACAACAATCATCTAGAAAAGTGGGAAAATGTTATCTTAAAACAGAGGCTTTTAACACTTCTGTTTGCTGGCTTGATGTTAAAAAAAATACACACATGGAGCTTTATGGCTTTATAGCAGCTGTATGAAGGTAATTCCAGTGTTTGACCAGCTGAGATTGAAATCCCATTAAATCCCATTAACTTCTGTTATGTGTCACTTTGGACCAGACTGTTTTATCATATTGTTTTGGTGTTAGAAATTATGAATCTGTGGATCATGAAGTGCTGCTGCCTGTTTTGTAGGAATGGAAACGAACATACATCTTTAGTACTGTCAATCTCCATGTCTTTTAAAAATTCCTTCCATTAGGAATTCCCAAATATAATTAGATGAAACTCCTTACTGTTTATAATCCCAGATATTACTTCTATGCCAGTGGGTACCTTTCCAATCAATTGCTTGTTTTAGTACAATTGGTTTCAGGGGTCTAGAGGACAATGTGAAATACAAAAAACAATGCAAATGCCATCGTATTGCGGCCGTTGAGAAGAATTCAGAAGTCTTATTTCTGTATTGTGGTTAACTCCTTCTTTAGCAATTATTGAATGTTGATTTATCAATTGAAATGGATTATTTTCCCTCAGTAGTAATGCAACTTAAGGATTA